>NW_026651955.1:0-75091 GCF_029873635.1 Malania oleifera | reverse complement strand
CATTCACATAAGTAGTACTTTCAAAGTAAAATCAGATATAAAAAGGATTGAAACTCAATAATTAATTTAGATCACCAAAATATCCTTTCCAGTAGTGAAAGATTCAGATTTCAAGGCTCTATTTCTGAAATTTGATTAGCAGTAACTCATTAGTGTGAAGTAGGAAAATTACAAGAGATTTAAAAGCTTTGTTGAGAACTTCGATTGCTAGAATTTCTTGGTGTTTAAATTTTTTGAAGTTTGGGGCATTTTATAGCAAGGGTTTTTACAATAATGCCTTGCGCCCAAGTTTACCTTGGAGTAATCCCAACGTAATTTTAAAGAGTAGTGTGCCGCTCACAATCCAGTTCAAAATCTTCCCGTTGAATTTTTTAAACAACCGTTTCAATTGGCAGTCGCCTGTCATGAGAACTTTAAAACTTATAACATTTGGCATTCACCTATAAGGAACCACCCCGTGCCTTGGCTATGTTCAGCAGTCACCTGCCGCCTACTGCCCTCTTTGAAAATTTTTCATTTTAATTTATGCAGGTCACTGCCACAAGGAGTCAGTCTCCTGACCTTCTTTTTTGTAAAAACTTTCTTTTTCAAAACCTTCTTTTTCTTTGATTTGAAAAACTCCTATATTGGTGTTGTTTCTAAAAAATATATATTTTCTAAAGGTTGCTTTTGATTTAGAGAGCTTCAATTTAGTTTAGTCCTTGAAATTAACTTGAAAACTACTTACTACAAACATCCTTAAAAACTTTATTCCTTTGATCTTCAAGTAAGTCCTTGTTCTTCTTCATCTTTAAACTTTCCGATCTTTTCTTTTGGCCTTCCATAATTTATCTAATCCTCATGCCCTTCAAGATCTTTTTTTATTCCATAAACTTTATCATCCTTTTGATAGTTTTTCACTACCTTGTAAGCTTTTGGGCCTTTTCCCTAAAAAGTTTCACTTAAACCAAATTACCACATCATGATTTGTTTATCATCACAAATAAGAATTTTGTAAGCCTTGTAGGGCCAAACAAAATCTATTGATCTATTACTGACTACTATACACATTTTTCTGGTATATCAAATCCATTGAAAGAAATGGGAGGACTCCCTCATGACGAAAGCCACAATTTGTGAGAAATTTTTGTGATCTTTGGATCCAAAATATATTAATGGATGTGACCATTTAAGAAACAAAAGATTGTGGTAACCATGTTCTTAAAGAACTTTGGACTCACGCCTAGCCATGAGGTAGAAAGGTCACAGAAGGAAAGATGATAACGCATTGGAGCAGCCCTTCAAACGAAGTGTCTCTCACTCAAGATAGTACGATAAAGGGGGAACATCAATAGCGGGAAGAGTGTTTGGCCCTTACCTAGTTTGATACTCCTTTTTGATGCTAAAACAGTAGTAATTAACATGTTTGAAGTTTTAGTGTTTTTTTTCTCAGGAATTCATATTGTATAAATCCTAAGAACACTGAAACTTTGTTCATAAAAGGGTTTCGAATAATATTTAAGAAAGAAAAATGTGTTATTCAAAATCCTAAGAACAATGAAACTTTGTTTATAGCTCATAGGTTAAACAATGTCTATTGTATAAATTTTGAGAACTTAGTAAATCAGAATGTAACTTGTTTGGCAGCAATGAATGAAATAAGTTGGCTATGACATAGGAAACTAGGACATTCTAACATGGAACCTATATCAAAATTATCAAAGAAAATCTTGTCAAAGGACTACCTAATACAAAATCATAAAGACAAGATATGTGATGCATGTCAAAAGGGAAAACAAGTTGAAACAAGTTTCAAAAAGAAAAAATACATATCTACAAAAAGACCCCTAGAATTGTTGCACCTAGACCTATTTGGTCCAACTAGAACCTTAAGTTTAGGAGGAAAATAATATACTTTTGTAATAGTGGATGTTTATTCAAGATTCACTTGGGTATTATTTCTAGCAAACAAAGATGAAGCCTATGACATGCTTATTACTTTATGTAAGAAATTACAAAATGAAAAGGGCTATAATATAACAAGCTTTATGAATGATCAAGGTAGGGAATTTAAAAAAAAATGTTGAAAAATTCTGCAATGAATATGGAATAAATCATAATTTTTCTGCACCTAGGACTCCACAACAAAATGGAGTTGTAGAAAGAAAAAAATAGAACTCTACAAGAAATGGCAAGAACAATGTTGAATGAAAATAATCTACCTAAATACTTTTGGGCAGAAGCTGTAAATACAGCATGCTACATTGTAAATAGGGTATCAATAAGATAAAAAAAATGGACAAAACACCATATGAATTTTGGAAAGGAAGAAAACCTAATATTTCCTACTTTCATGCATTCGAATGCAAATGTTTTATTCTTAATACTAAAGATGATCTATGAAAATTTGATGCAAAATTTGATGAAGGTATCTTCCTAGGGTACTCTATAAATAGTAAAGCTTATAGGGTTATAATTAAAGAATCTTTACTATTATGGAATCAATACACATAACATTTGATGAATCAAACAATCATGACAACAAAAATGAGGATGATAAAAAAGAAGATACTCCACAAAAAGAAGAAGATCTTGAAATAAAAGAAGAAATCAATAATGATGCTCCAAATGAAAACCTTATAGAAAATTTGAAGCTTCCTAAAGAATGGAAATATGATAAAAATCACCCAAAAGAACAAATTCATGGTGAAACATCAAAAGGAATAACAACTAGAGCCTTATTAAAGAATATCTGCAACCATTATCCTTTTTTATCTCAAGATGAACCCAAAAATATTGAAAAAGCCTTAAATAATGATTCTTGGATCATAGCTATGCAAGAGGAACTAAATCAATTTGAAAGAAGTCAAGTATGGAAACTTATACCTAAACCCAAAGACAAATCAATCATAGGAACTAAATGGGTGTTTAGAAATAAAAAGAATGAAACTAGAGTAGTTGTAAGAAATAAAGCTAGTCTTGTAGCACAAGGTTACAATCAAGAAGAAGGCATTGATTATGAAGAAACCTATGCCCCTATAGCAAGAATGGAAGCTATAAGGATGCTTCTTGCCTATGCAGCCTATAAAGACTTCAAATTATACCAAATGGATGTAAAAAGTGCATTTCTAAATGACTATATTAATGAAGAAGTCTATGTTAAACAACCTCCAGGTTTTGAAGACTCTAAAAATTCAAATCATGTATTTAAGTTAACTAAGGCCCTATATGGATTGAAACAAGCTCCTAGAGCTTGGTATGATAGGTTAAGCAAATTTTTACTCCAAAATAATTTTTCAAGAGGAAAAATAGACAACACTTTATTTATAAAAACCAAAGATAATAATATGCTTATAGTTCAAATTTATATTGATGATATTATATTTGGAGCTACTCATGAAGATTTGTGTAATGAATTTGCTAAAACTATGCAGAGAGAGTTTGAAATGAGCATGATGGGAGAATTAAATTACATTCTAGGTTTGCAAATCAAACAAGTTAAAAATGGAAATTTCATAAATCAAACTAAGTATATTAAAGACATGTTAAAGAAGTTTGATATGGAAGAAAGTAAACCTATAGGAACTCCTATTAGTACTTCAACTAGTCTAGATAAGGATGAAAAAGGGAAACAAGTTGATACCAAACATTATCGAGGTATGATAGGAAGTTTACTTTACTTAACAGCAAATAGACTAGATATAATGTTCAGTGTGTGTATGTGTGCTAGGCTCCAATCGGCTCCTAAAGAATCACATCAAACAGCAGTAAAACGAATTCTTAGATATTTGCTAGGCACACTTGATTTAGGGTTATGGTATCCAAAAGGAACTAATTTTGAAATGATGAGTTATTCAGATGTAGATTATGCAGGATGCAAAATAGAAAGAAAAAACACTAGCGGGACTTGCCACTTTTTAGGACACTCATTACTTTCATGGTTTTCAAAGAAACAAAATTTCGTAACATTATCTACAACTGAAGCAGATCACATAGCAGCTGGGAGCTGTTGTGCTCAAATTTTATACATGAAATAACAATTAAAGGACTTCAAAATTCAAATACGAAACAATCCCCATAAAATGCTATAATACATGCGCGATAAATATTTCAAAGAATCTGGTATCACATTCAAGAACTAAACATATTGATATACATCATCACTTTTTAAGAGATAATGTAGACAAGAAAGAAATAGTTCTTGAATTGTAAATAATCATGCTCAATTAGCTAATATATTTACCAAACCATTAGCTGATGATCAATTTATATTTATTCGACGAGAATTAGGCATATTACATATAAGAGAAGTTAACTAAAAAGGGGAAGAAGCTGAGTTTGGTCAGGACGGACAATTGCCAGGGAGGTGACAGATGACTGGCAGGCTACTGTCTATGTAAAAAACAGTACACAGACGACTGCCAATGAGCTCGCAATTGACTAGCAGGCTACTGTCTGTGGACAGACGACTGTCCAATTAGACACAAACGACTGTCTCATGGCGGGTAAGGTACTTTTAACTTAAAAACATGATTTTTAAACCCTACAGATGACTGACCATTCATCTTCCTTCCTCTAAAACATTTTCTCTTCTCTTTCCTTTCATCTCTTTCTCTCCCAAGCTTCACAAAACTATTATCCATCATACCCTACTGCATACATATCTAGGGTTTCTACTTGTCAAGATGGTTCATACCAAAACTGTGGGAAAGAAGGACAAAGTTTCTTCGTCTTCTTCAAAGCCTACAAGCAACGATGACGTCAAAAAATGGCTGGTCTCTACACACGCAAAATCGTTGTATCAGAATCATCTATCAGCTATTGAATCGATGTTCTATAAGATTTTAGATGTTACCTTCTTTGAAGAAAATTTTCTTGAAATTTTAGACATGTTCAAAGCTATAGGATGGGAGAAGTTTATCCTTCATCAAGTAAAAGATTATTATCCAAATCAAATTAAGATTTTTTTACTCTAACTTGGTTAAGAAGGAAGATGGCATTACTTCTAAAATTTATGGTCAAAGGATTACACTTACCCCATACTCATTACGAAAAATTCTTCATATCAAGCATGGGAATTTTGAGTGTACACAAGTTAAGAAGCATAGGACCATGGAACAAGGATTTACACCACAAGAATTTCTGCCTTTTGTGATGAATGATGCACCTGTGTATTTTGGACATCCTCCACCATACAAGCAGCTTAATCTTCAGGCACAAATTCTGCATAAGATTATTGCATACAACATAATTTCGAGGTCTGGATCCTTTGATCACGTTTCATATTTTGATTGTTTTGTTATGTGGTGCTTACTCAAAGGGAAGAAACTAGACTTATCAAGTATCATATTGAAGTGGATGGTAATGAAGCTTGAATCACCTAGAATTGGGCTTCCATACGGTGGTATTTTTTCCTTAATCTTGGCCCATTTTCAAGTCCTCTCTCCAGCTTCAAAAATAGTAAAAAGAACCCATTATCATGTTTTCTCATCTACTACATTGAAACGAAGGGGTTACAAAGAGTATACCGAGGGTTGGATGTTCTGGGGCAATAGACCGGCAAGACCTGCACCTGAGAAAAGGAGTCCAGCTCTTGAAGAAGCTGATATGCCACCTTGGTTTGTTCCATTTTATTAGAATTATACTAACTTCAGTTCTGAAATGAGAGAAAACTTTTCTTCTCTTCAAGATAAACTCTCCACCATTGATGACAAGTATACCTCATTAGACACTCATATTGCTAAGATAGAACATCATGTCACTAAACATGACACTGATTCAAATAATGAGGATAGTAAAAATTTTGAAGAGGAAGAAGTTGAATCTGAAGAAGGTGAAGGAGAAGAAAAAGAAAAAGAAGCGGAAGAAGATGCAGGAGATAATGAAGCAGCAACTGAAGAAGAAGAAGAAGAAGGTTCACAGCAATCCAAAGGAAAAGGAATTGGTAAAGACAGTGACACTAACTCTGACATATAGACTTATGTTGGTATTTTTGCTCTTTTGTATGCTTAAATTCTGGATTTTTTTTTTTTTTTTTGTTGATCAAAAGGGGAGAATGTGTAAGCTAAAGACTATAATTCTTTATATTTATTCTAGCTCTGAAACTCTAAACTTTTGCAATGTTTTGTTATTAGTTTGATGTAATTATAAGTTCTAATATTAATGATAATTATGAAAACTTTGCAAGTTCTAATTTGAGTACGCTGCTTGACAAGGGTAGTATTATGAGTTATCATTTGAGCATAATTCTTAATCAATTGCTATTTGCCCTTGATTAATATATACTCAAATTATATTTTTTGCTTGATGTCAAAGGGCGAGATGTGTTTAGCCAAAATTTTTCTTGAATTTGAAAAGAGCATGAATGATTTTGATAAAGAATAAATGATATTGATAAAGCATGAATGATATTGATGAAACTTATTGAAAGGGGAAGTCTTTTTTTTAAGGCTCACTCTCACTCAAAATTTTTGCTTCTTGTTTGTAATCATCAAAAAGGGGGAGATTGTTGGCCTTACTAGGTTTGATACTCCTTTTTGATGCTAACAAACAAGTAGGATTTAACATGTTTTAGTTGAGTGTTGTGTTTTCTCAGGAATTCATATCGAAGGTACTCATATAGCATGAATCAAAGTCTGATAGTATGGATCAAAGTCTGAAGAACATAAGAGCATAATGATTAAAGAAGATCAACATGAGAGATTAAAGTTCAAATTATTCTGAGAGATCAGAGATTAGCAACAAAGAAAGTTTAGAGCAAAGGAGAAATTTTGAGAACTTAGGACAAGTCTTTGTAAGTACTCTAAGTTTATTCAAGTATGAATTTTTCATTTTGAAGCTAATTAGACAAAGAGACTTAGAGACCTTAAGATAATAACTTGGAACATGTTTTCAAAGTTAAAACAAATTTATATTCAAAGTAAAAATGAGAGAGAAATCAAAAAGTGACTAAGAAAGAAATTTATTTAGTTGATAGACGACTGTGTGGTTATAGACAAACGACTGGCTAAATTAAAGGCTTAAAATTGAAACACAGAAGTTTGACAGACAACTGTCAAGGCTCCCACGAATGACTATCAATGAAAAGTGAGAAGATTGTGTAGGTTTCCCCAAACGTCTGTCCACCTTATATGTTACTAAAAGGCTCAAAATTACACATGGATAGACGACTATCATCATATGGACAGATGACTGTCACCTTATATTCTAATGACAGACGACTGCCACTTAAGGGACAGACGACTACCACCTTTCTGCCTATGATTGTTACCATTATATTACATGGACAGACGACTGTCAGGACTTCACAGTCGTCTGCCTCACGACAATTTTATATTTTCCAATGGATATAATTTTTGAAATTCAAATTTTTGGAAACTTAAATAACTGTAATATGTGGAAACAAGCCTGAGTATCCTTTAGGGAACAAGCAAGAAGGTTTTATTAATCTATAAATACCCCCAAGACTCATTGAATTAATCACCAAGATTATTAGGAGCTCACAATCTGCTGTCATACTCTCTCTCGCTCTGAAATTCTAAAAGTGCCTCATATTGCTCTCATCCTTACTCGAAATTAAGAGAAGTTCTTACTGAATTTCATTGTGCTTGATTATTGTGTTGCTAATTATTTCATTGAAAAATACCCATGGTGATAAATTCCTAAGAGCTTCATTCTGAAATTTATATTCTGAATTTACTGAAGTGCATTAGTGTTTTAAACTTGTACTAATCAGCTCTTTGAGGAGCAAGTTCTTGTACGTATTGTTTTTCTATCTTTGTAACAAGGCTTGTTGACGATTTGAGTAGTTGAATTGTTGGACCAAACAATGGGAGATTGTTTAGAGAAGGCGAGCTCTAGCCTTACCCAAGGAGTGCTTGTAATTGGTTTTGTTCCGACTGATAAAGGAACGGTCATAGTGGATCCTTTGGCGGTTTGGCCAAGGACGAGGACGTAGGCCGGAACCGAACCTTGTAAAAATCCTTGTGTTCTTCTTTCTGTACTCTACTCTTTATTTTTCAAGGATATAATCTGCGTGGTTGTTTTAAATTTCAATTTTGAATGTTTGGTAGTTAAATAGATCGGAAGGTAATTCGTTTTGGATAAATCAGCATTGATTGCGAAAATTGAAAGGGATTACGTTGGTTGATTATCCTTGACCTATTAATCTAAAGTTTATTTAAAAACTGAACATTGGGAAGAAAAATAATTGTGTACAAGGCTTAAACTGAGTGCAGCAAATTTTCACATATATTGTTACTTAAATTGAGAGTTTGATCTTGTTGTGATTGATTGTGATTGTTTCTAAGATTTGCAACTTAAAAGAACTAACTCTAAAGGAAAATTTTTTAAAACAAATTCACCCCCCCCCCCCCTCTTAGGAAGCTATTCCTAATTTCAAAGAGGATGAGGCTGAGGATCTTATGGAAGAAATTATGGAAATGTTGACCCAAAAGAAGGTGGCAGAGGTGGAAGAGGTCCCACTAGAGAAGGACGCAATCAACAGAATTATGTCCCACGAGGCAGAGGACAAGGAAGAAGAAGGGGATACAATAACCGTCCAAACATAGAAAAGAGAAATGTTCAGTGTTACAACTGCCACAAGTACGGACACTACAGTAATGAGTGCAAAGGTAATCCCAAAAATCACAAAGTAAATGAAAATGCTAACTTTGTAGAAAAGGAGAAAGCCGAAGGAGAATTGTTGATGTTGATGGCACACAATTCAACCCCCTAGGACCAAAATGTTTAGTACATTGACTCTAGAGCCAGCAATCATATGATTGGAAGAAAGAACTTATTTAATGAACTTGATGAGAAAGTTTAGGGAGAGATATCATTTTCTGATCTCTCTAAAGTCCCATTTTGAGGAAGGGGAAATGTCCTAATCAAGAGTAAATATGGAGACCATGCTTTTATCTCCAACGTGTACTATGTGTCAGCCATGAAAACTAATATACTTAGTCTCGAACAGCTTGTGGAGAAAGGCTGCCGAATTAGCCTTAAAGATAAGCAGATGGTGATAACAGATGCTCGAGATAAGCTTATTACTCAAGTACAAATGGTAAAGAATCGAATGTTTTCGCTTGCTATTCAACATGATACACCAAGATGTTTTAGCACTATCATCAA
Organism: Malania oleifera; assembly: GCF_029873635.1. Lineage (NCBI taxonomy): Eukaryota > Viridiplantae > Streptophyta > Magnoliopsida > Santalales > Ximeniaceae > Malania > Malania oleifera. Next base: position 65,980 of record NW_026651955.1, on the reverse strand, counting down.
AGACAAATACTAGTTATGGCATCTCAGGTACGAACATCTTAATTTTGATAGTTTGAAATAGTTGGGAAGCAAGAAAATGGTAAAACGCTTACCCAACATCCACCACCCAAATGTAATATGTGGAAGCTGTATTCTAAGCTAGCAACACAGAAATAGCTTCGGAAAGCTAGCTAACTGGAGATCTACCATGCCGCTCCAGCTTGTATACACAGACGTGTGTGGTCCATTGATACCATTTTCAAATGGACAGAAATGATACTTCCTCACGTTCATCGACGATTATAGCAGGAAGACTTGGGTTTACTTCCTGAAAAGGAAGTTAGAGGTGTTCGACAAGTTCAAAGAGTTCAAAGATCTTGTGGAGAAACAGAGTGGCTATCGTATCAAGTCACTCTAGTTAGACCAAGGAGAAGAGTACAAGGATGAAGGTTTCCTAGAATTCCTTAGGCAACAAGGCACTAGCCTACACTCCCTAATTGAACGGTGTAGCTTAGAGGAAGAACTGCACAATCCTTAACATGGCTAGGAGCATGTTAAAGAATAAGAATGTGCCCAAGATTTTCTGGGCAGAAGTAGTGTCGTGTGTAGTCTATGAGCTCAACTGGTGTCCCACGAAGAGTCTTGATACAAAGACACCACATGAAGCCTGGAGTACTCACAAGCCCAGTGTGAGTCATCTTAGAGTATTTGGCTCCATAGCCTACGCGAAGATCCCAGAGGCAAGAAGCACAAAGTTGGAAGACAAAGGAGAAAAATATGTCCTTGTTGGATACGGAGAAAACATCATGGGATATCGACTCTACAATTCCATCAACAAGAAATTCATTCATAGTCGGGATGTCATTTTTGAAGAAAATGAATTTTGGAAGTAGGACCAAGCTGAATCCCCCAAAGATAAGGAATTGATGCTTGAAGGAGAAGAACCCACACAGACTAGAGAAGTGGCTATCGAGTCACAAATTCCCAAGTTGCAGACACCTCCACATGATTCACCATAGAGGAATGAATCTCCATCACCAATTGAGTGTGAAATCTCAGACATGAGGCCTAGAGGAGCTCGTAATCTAGTTGATCTGTATGAAACTACAGAATCAATATAAGAGTATGTTACACTATATTGTCTATTGTTGACTAGCGACCCGGTTAGCTTTGAGGAGGCTAACGAAAAAGACAAATGACGAAAAGTGATGAATGAGGAGATTCAATCCATCAAGAAGAACAAGACTTGGGAGCTAACAAATCTCCCGAAGGGCCGCAAAACTATTGGTGTGAAATGAGTCTATAAGACCAAGAAGAATGCTCAAGGAGAAGTTCTGAGATACAATGCAAGACTTGTTGCCAAAAGCTACAAGTAGAAAGAAGGGATTGATTATGGAGAAATTTTTGTCCCTGTTGCCAGGCTTGAAACCATCAGATTACTAATTTCACTATCAACACAAAATGAATGGAAGATTTACCAGATGTATATGAAATCAGCATTTCCGAATGGTTTTCTAAAAGAAAAGATCTATATCGATCAATCACCTGGATATGTGAAGAAGGGAAAAGAAGATAGAGTGTACAAGCTGAAGAAAGTACTCTACGGCTTGAAGCAAGAACCTCGTCCATGGAACATGAGGATTGATGAATATTTTCAAAAGAATGGATTTGAGAAGTGTCCCTACAAGCATACACTATACATGAACATGGAGACAGACAGAGGCATGCTGATTGCCTACCTATATGTTGGTGATCTTATTTTCACCAGCAACAATCTAGAGATGTTTGCCGCTTTCAAGAGGAGCATGGTAAAAGAGTTCAAAATGATGGATATTGGCCAAATGGCTCATTTTCTTGCCATAGAAGTCGTGCAAAGTGAGAAGGGAATCTTCATCTCCCAGAGCCACTATGCAAAAGAAGTATTGAAGAAGCTTGGGATGGACAAATGCAATCTTGTTACAACTCCAGTTGAAACGAGATTGGAATGGAGAAAGAATGAGCAATGAGATATTGACCCCACATATTTCAAGAGTCTAGTTGGAAGTTTGAGGTATTTGATGTGCACTAGACCAGACATACTCTATGGAGTTGGACTTTTCAATAGGTACATAGAGACACCTAACCAATCCAACTTGAATGTAGCAAAGAGGATACTTCGCTATGTTAAGGGTACCGTCACTAATGGTATGTTCTATTCATTAAGAGGTTATTGCAAACTTATTGGCTATTCAGATAGCGATTGGGGAAGAGATCTTGATGAAAGAAAAAGCACGATGGGATTTACATTTTTCATAGGAGATACAATGTTTACATGGTCATCAAAGAATCAACCCATCGCAACGCTATCATCATGTGAAGCTAAGTATGTTGATGCTAGCTCAACTATTTGTCCTAGTATATGGATTAAGAATGTACTGAAGTATTTGGGATTTTTTCAACATAACCCCAAAAAAGTCTACATTGACAACCGATCAGCGATTGTACTTGCGAAAAATCCAGTTTACCATGAAAGAAGCAAACATATTAATACTTGATATCATTTTATCCGGAAGCATGTCAAGAATAAAGAATTGGAGTTGATATCTTGCAGAACGTATGATCAGATTGCTGACATTTTCATCAAGCCACTCAGCCATGATATTTTTGCAAAACAGAAGACAATGCTCGAAATGACAAAAACCAACAGAGCCAAGTTTAAGGGGGGGTGTCGAAGATTAAACTTGAACAGTGGGACGGTGGCAACAAAATTTAACTACGGTAGCTTCATCAACTAGTAGCCCACCTCTGTTGAAATTGTGCAAGGGTCAGCCACCAACCTCACCAACTAGCCCACAATTTTTTATTTTAATCTTCATTTGTTCTACTATAAATAGATGTGTGTTCAATTGAGTGCAATTCCTCACTAAGTTTCAATCATAACTAGTGATTGAATGAGTCCCCTCCACCCATCAATAACATATACAATTTGGGATACATATTCAGAAGAAGCTATCATAATCAAATAGTTAATTTAATTCTACACATAATTTAAGATATATATGGAAGAGACCAGTCTAAAAAATAAATAATATTTATTAAAGAGCTCTCTTAAATTTTATTAACTAATTATTTCTATTTGTGAATGCATTAATCTTGAAAGCATATTTATGAGGCCTGCTTCAAAAAATAAATATATTCCCTAATTAATTTAATACTATATTTCAATCCAATAAGAAATGCATTATTTTAAAATAAAAATTCTACTAAGTCTACATGGTTTAATCAAATGACTTATGTTTAATATATATATATATATATATATGTGTGTGTGTGTGTGTGTGTGTGTGTGTGTGTGTGTATTCACAAAAAATCAAAATATTCTCCTTGGCCACATATACATAAGTATCTATATACATACATATGCATGTATACTACCGTATAATAGGCGTGAGGATATTCTAAACTCGCAATCTTGAATTTTGTGATTTTAAAAAAAAATATTCTTTATCAAAATTTGTTATAATTTTTTTTATTATTGAATACAATTGGCACCAATTGTTCAAATTTTCGTAAACAAAATAATAAATAGTAGAATCTCACAGTTGTATAAAACTCAAGCAGTTGACCATTTAATGTTTGCTTGCCATGTTTGCCACCTCCCCCCTCTCTCCCCCTAAAAAAACTTCAAATTAATTCAAATTACATACATATCAAAATTTGAGCAAATATTAATATTAATTGAGAAATATTAATTAATATTTTTACAAGTCATGTTCAGCAATTGATGTGCATTAAATCGAGCTTTTCAATTTAAAACACAAAGAGAGAGAGAGAGAGAGAGAGAGAGAGAGAGAGAGAGAGAGAGAGAGAGAGAGAGAGAGAGCTTTTTAAATAGAGTTTAACCACTTTTAAGGGTTAGCTCAGCAAATTTTTTGATAAATTGCCTCATAATTGTTCAATTGGTAAATTAATGTTTTTTTGGTTAAACACTAAGTTCAAATCTTGAGGTTACAATTTTGCGATGAAGATGAATACTACTATATAAGTGGAGGAGGATAGAGCATAGACATGTTATTTGAGTGAATTAATTAGTTAAGTGACTAAAGAAATATGTAGATTAAAATAATAACTCAAACATATCTGGGTCTTTGCTAGTGTGTGTATATTAAGAACAAGCTCCTTTTGGCCTATGAAACACTAAAGCTAACTTATGGTAATTTAAAATTTAAAATTTTCAAAATTCTAATCACTAGACAAAAGCTTATATATGCAATTAAATTACAAAAAACTTCAATTTATACGATGCTATTAATAGTAACATAAAACATGTGTCCATGAGCATCGTAATAAAAGAAAAATAATTCCCTGCAATAGATTTTTCAAATCATGTACCCATATACAATCACACTCCTATTAATAATTAATATGTTCAGCTTATTGTTTAATTTCCCGTTCATCAAAATTTTGATCAAATGCAATGCACACGTATCATAAACTAGCATATAATACATTTTCTTTTATTACATAGGAACTCCTGCCACACACAAGCCCTTTGGACCCCCTAGTGCGACACTAAACCTACGGATCAACGTCCTCTGCCCCCAGGCTCACTGATTAGGGTAACGTCTGGATGCAGACACGACTTCTGTACATCAGTTGGATATTCGGCCAACCCAACTCCCGAGACACATCTCCATTACTATCCATAGTTCGCGCTGGCTAACAGAGAACTCTCACCATCCACGTTCCCTTCTGGCTCATAGAGCGAACTCTCACCATCCATGGTTCCCATTGGCTCACAGAGTAAACTCTCACCATCCACAGGTACCGCTGGCTTCATTAGTGTATCTACCTGGAATTAAACCCCCGATGCTACTTCTTACTTGCTGATGCCTTTCCACCTCGCCATGCCATGGGGACAGCATATAATACATTTGTAATTTATAATGTTGAATTTATTATATCTTTTGTTGAATGTTTTATTATATTATTGAAAGATTATAACTTGTGAATGAAAATGTTTTTGAATTAAGGATATAAGAATGGAGTATTATACTAACTTACTAAGTGAAGACTATATATATATATAAATAAGAAAATAAGTGTAATGATGAGGGACAGAATCTCTTAAATTAGAAAATATTAAAACACTTTTTTTACTTGACTAAATGATAAATAGTCAAAAGATTGATTATTTAATGAAATTAAATGTTGTACACCATCCAAATACCATGTCATGGTCCTGGTTGATATCACTCATCCGATGAGGATCATCTGTTTATTTTGTTAGACGAACATGCTCCCTTTAATTTAAGAAATTTCTAGTGTTACTATCCTATTGTCCTATTGTTATTTGTTAGATGATGCATGCCATCGCCTAAGACATCTTAGTATGAAGCTTGGGACTTGCATGGAGGAAGCAAATAGGAATCCTCTCCAAATGTTGAATAGGGATGGAGTTTCATGGAGAATCAAATCAAGGGAGCTATGGCTCAAGGCGGGAGACAAGACACCAAATTTTTTTTACAAAATGACCTTAATGCATAGGAAAAACAATTTCATTTCAAGAATGATTATTAAAAATAAAGTCTGTGAGAAACCTACCGAGATCAAGGTTGAAGCCATTAAGTTTTTTCAGGACCTTGTGACAGAACCTTTCTCTCGGAGGTCTCGTCTTTTACGGTAAAATGCAATTGCTTTGCCTTCCCATGTTAGGGATAAGCTTGAAAGTCCTTTCTTTGAAGAAGAAATTTGGAAAGCTATGTCCCTGATGAATGGGGACAAATCGTCATGCCCAGAGGATTTTTTGTTCAAAATTGTTGGACATTCTTGAAGAATGATTTCATCTCGTACTTTCAAGAATTTTTCTAAAATGGGAATTATGAAAAAAGCCTCAATGCCACTTTTATTGTAATCATTCCAAAAAAGGGCGAAGCAGAGAATATTAAAGATTTTAGACATATAAGTATGGTGGGCATTTTCTTCAAATATTGGCTAAGGTTCTTTCCATCAAACTGAAAATGGTGCTTCTGTTGATCATTTTAGATAATCATATGGCCTTTGTTTCAGGTAGACAAATCTTACATGCCGCCCTCGTTGCGAATGAGAGCATTGATTTCTTGAGGAAGAAAAAGTATGAAAGTCTTGTCTGCATGCTAGATTTGGAAAAGGCTTTCAACCATGTTAATTGGGAATGCCTTAATAATATCATGGACATTATGGGGTTTGAAGTTAAATGGATAAATTGGATAAAGTGGTGCATCTCTTCAACATCTTTCTCTATATTAATTGCTTAATGGGGAGGTTTCATGCTTTTTCAAGTGCACGAGGGGTCTTAGGCAAGGGGATCCCGTATTTCTTTTTCTTTTTGTTATCGTCATGGATGTGCTCCCTTAAATGTTGACCCTAGCTCGAATAAAAAGTTGATCAAGGGAATCAAAAATTCATCATAGGCCTCATTCTATAAATCTTTCTCATCTCTTACTCATCGATGATATTCTGATTTTTTCCAGTAATTCTTATTCAGAGATTAGAAATCTCAGAGCAATTCTGCTCTACTTTGAGGCGGTTACCGGTTTGAAAGTCAACCTATCAAAAAGTCATATGTACTTGATTGGTGACATTTCTGATGCAAATTCTAAGGTAGAAATTTTGAGTTGTTCAGTGGAGTTCTTCCCCTCCTTTTACTTAGGCATTTCGTTAGGAACAAAGTATCCATATAAGCATTGTTGGACCCAATTCTTGAAAAAAATGGAAAGGAGGCTTGCAACATGGAAATCAAATTTTCTTTCTATTAGGGGGGAAGGGGGGTAGATTGACTTTGATTAACTTAACTCTCTCCAATATTCCCATATACTACATGTCTATTTTCCTATTGCAAACGAGGGTTTGTATGATCATGGAAAGATATCAAAAGAAATTAATTTCCTTTGAAGAGGATCAGCTGAGGGTGCAAAATATTTCCCTAGTCAAATGGAGCTCGGTGACCATTCCCAAAAATAAGGGAGGTCTTGGAATCAAGCAATTGGAAATCATGAATAAAGCTTTTCTCGAGAAATGGATTCGGAGATTTTCTTTGGAAGACAACTACCTATGGAAAAAGGTGATATGTGCCGAGTATGACAGAAATCAATATTTCCAACTAGCGCTTTCTCAACTCCTCTTGTCCCATAGGAGGAAGTCTTTGAATGAATATCCTTAAGCTTAACTCGATAATGTGGGATCATATGAAGATTATGGTTGGGGACTGGATAAAAACAAATTTTTGGACAAAAATATGGGCCTCCATGGAAACTATAAAAAACCTATACCCTAACCTTTTCACTATGTCATATAAGCAAGGAATACAAATTCCATATGTCTTACATTTTCATAACAACAACCCCTTTGGGAGATGGAATTTAATCCTCAGAGCAGTGGAAGGGAGGCAAATCATATGCTGGAACTTCTAAAGTTGATTTATAAAGTGCCGATTAGAAGAGGTAGCTTTGACTCGTGCTCTTGGGATCTCAATTCCTCTAATGTATTTTTGGTTGCCAATTTCTATAGATCTCTCTGTCAGCATGCCCATAATAGTTGTCTTAAACCAGTAACTAAGCTTTGGAACATCCTCATTCCATCAAAGGTGTCTTCTGCTAGTTTGCAATCAATAATAGTATTTTGATAAAAGAAAATTTACAAAGAAGAGGATGGAATTTGGCTCTGGTGTGCATTCTTTGCAAGATGGAAGGTGACAAAGTGAATCATCTTCTCATTCATTGTCTATTCAGTTGAACTTTATAGTCTTCCTTTTGTTGTTTGCTTCAACTGCATTTCATCATGCAATCTAAGTTGAGTTCATTCTATGATATATGGAATTCTACCTTCCTTAAAGGTTTTCCAAAGAATCTCACGGTAGCCATTATGGGCATGGTTTGTTGGGAGATTTGGAAAGAAAGAAACAGAAGGATCTTTAGGGAGCGTGCCTTCTCAACTACCAAAGTTCTCTCTTGATGCTTCTTTTTCCTTCTCTAGTGAATGAGGTCTTATCCCATACTTTCGAATTTGGAGTGGGAAGAGTTTTATTACATTAATTTTAGCTGATTAGGGAGGTTAATTTGACTGCTTTTTGGTTAGGGTTTTTCTTCGGTTGGTCGTTTCTTGTGTGTTTGTGTTGTTTGTGTGTGTTTTGTTTTGGGTGTTAAATCTATCATGGTGGTTGTTTTCCGTTTCGTTTCTCATGTTTCTATCTTGAACTTGTAAGCTCAGGTCGGTTTTTTCGTTTTAATAAAATATCTACCTTCTATAAAAAAAAATAAAATTGGGACTCTCATATTGAAGGTCTTAAGTTTGAATCTAAAGAGGAATGGGAAGAGATATTAATTGTGAGGTAGACAACCATCTCTATGTGGTTTATGTCTAATGTGAACTTGTAGTTTACTGAAACCAAAAAATAAATAAATAAAATTAATATCACTTAAAGAAATGTAATGACGTGGTATGCATGTGGTACTTAGTATTTGATTAGTATTTTTTAATCAAATTATCTAAATTTAACAGCTTAATAATAGATGGATCTTTTCATGTTAAAAGATAAATACATAAAATTTGAACTAAACATATATATATATATATATATATATATATATCAAATAAATATATGTTTATATTAAAAGTTAATTATATCCAAATAGATTGCATGTGTGTGAGCATGTGTTTGTGTGCACATGTGTGTACAATATCAAGAGACTCTTTTTAGTCCACATTTTTGAGACCTCGAAATCGAACTAACCAATTCAAGTCAAGCAGGATTAACCAAAAGACCAATGCAAAATTTGATAATTTTGAACTAAAAACTTTAAAAAAAAAGTTATAAGAAATATTCAATTTTTTTAATAAGAGCCAATCAAAAAAAAAATTGTACAACTAATGATAAATAAATTGTATATTTATTATTGTAACACATACAATTTGGGATACATATTCATAAGGAGCTGTCCTAATCAAATAGTCAATTTAATTCTACATGTAATTTAAGATACATATGGAGTAGACTCTTCTAGAAAATAAAAAATATTTATTAAAGAGCTCTCTTAAATTTTATTAATTAATTATTTCAATTTTTGAATGCATTAATCATGAAAACATATTTATGAGGTCCCTTTAGAAAAATAAATATATTCCCTAATTAATTTTATAATATATTTCAATCCAATAAAAATGCATTATTTTAAAATAAAAATTGGCACCTATTGTTCAAATGTTTTCTTAAAAAAAAAGTAAATAGAAGAATCTCATAGTTGTATAAAGTTCAAGCCGTTGGCCACTTAATGTTTGCTTGCCATGTTTGAAAGAGAAAATAATTCATCCACCTTCTCCCAAAAAAGTCTTCAAATTAATTGAAATTACATATCAAACTTTGAGCAAATATTAATATTAATTGAGAAAAATTAATTAAATATTTTTACAAATCAATTCAAAGTGCATTGGATCCAGATTTTTAATTTTTTTTTAAAAAAAAGAAAAAAAAAAGAAAAAAAAACAGAAGAGAGAGAGAGAGAGAGAGAGAGAGAGAGAGAGAGAGAGAGAGAGAGAGAGAGAGAGAGAGAGAGCTTTTTAAATAGAGGTTAACCACTTGTAAGGGTTAGTTGAGCGACTAAAGAAATATATAGTGTAAATCAATATCTCATGCATATCTGGGTCTTTGCAAGTATGTGTACATTAAGAACAAGTACTTTTTGGCCTCTGAAACACTAAAGCTAACTTATGGTAATTTTAAATTTACAATTTTCCAAATTATAATTACTAGAGAAAAGCTTTTATATTCAATTAAATGAGGAAAACTTAAATTTAACATAATGGTATGCAATGTTATTAATAGTAACATAAAACATGTGAGCATCATAATAAAAGAAAAGTAACTCCCTACAATAGGTTTTTCAAATCATGTACCCATATAAAATCAAACTCCTATTAATGCACATGTTTTATGAACTAGCATATAAAACATTTATAATTTGTAATGTTGTGTTTATTGTATCTTTTGTTGAATGATTTATTATATTACTAAAAGAGTATAACTTGTGAATAAAAATCTTTTTGAATTAAGGAAATGAGAATGGAGTATTATACTAACTTACAAAGTGAAAAATATATGTATATATATATATATATATATATATATATGGAAATAAGTGTAATGATTTTATTACTTTCTTAATTAATTGTTGAGCGACGGAATCTTTTAAATTAAAAAATATTAAAAAAATTTAATTACTTGACCTAAATGATTAAATAGCCAAAAGATTTATAATTAATCAAAGAAAACGTTGGACACTTGCCAAATACCACGTCATGATCCTCGTTGATATCACTCCTCCTATGAGGATCACTTGTCTATTTCGTTAGACGAAACTACTCCCTTAAATTTAAGAAATTTCGAGTGTTACTATCCTATTGTCCTATTGCTATTGGTTAGGTGATGCATGCCATCCCCTAAGACATCTGAGTATATTAGGACTCGTATATTGAAGGTCTTAACTTCAAATCTTGAGAGGAATGGGAAGAGATATGCATGGATTTTGAGGTAGACAACCATACCTACGTAGTCCATGTATAATGTGAACTTGTAGTTTACTCAAAAATATAAAATAAAAATAAAAGTTAATGTCACTTAAAGATATGTAATGACATGGTATTGAGCATAAGGGATGTCGTTGTTGGGATCCAATTTTGGATCGACTTCAAATATCTTGACATGTTACTTTTTGGGAGCATACAATGTTTTTTTCTCTCTTAAAATTTCAAGGTTGTGCCTCATCTTCTTCTCCATTCTTTACTAATCTGCCCATCGACTTGTTTCCTGATAGTTCTCCTACAGGCTCTACTGCTCAGGTCAGCACCTTTGTCCCGTCTTCTACGACCTCATCCTCAAAATCTACACCATCTACTAAACTTGTAACTACTCAATCTGAATCTTCTTCATCTGTTCGTCCTCTTCTTCATCGTTCTGACAAAGTAAGTCATTTGCATACTAAATTTCATGACAAGGGATGAGCTATAGGTCCATTTGAAAATATTTTAATCTTTTTAAGTTCAACGATGAGTTTAGGATTATACATGACATACTATAAGATTGATTTCCTAAAACTCAAAATTATATGATGGCACTACAAAAAAACTAGTTTTTAGTGACGAAAGTATTAGGGACGAATTCAATTTCGTCACTAAAAGTTGGTATTAGACGGTTCTTAAAAACCATCACTAATAGTGTAAGCATTAGTGATGGTTTTAGCAGCCGTCACTAATACTTTCGTCACTAAAAACTACGCGGTAAACAATTTTCACATGAAAATTTTTTCGGGAAAATATTAGTGACGATTCTAGGGTATTAGTGACAAACTATATTCGTCACTAAAAGTTACTTATTAGTGACGGCTAACTAACTGTCACTACTAATATTTATAAAAAAGAAAAAAAAAAAAGTTAAGGGTATTAGTGATGGATTGGGAGACTCGTCACTAATAATAGGGTATTAGTGACGGTTTTAAAACCGTCACTAATAGTGTTTTTATTTAAAAAATATAAAAAAAAATTTAGTTAAGGGTATTAGTGATAGATTGGGAGACCCATCACTAATAATATGGTATTTGTGATGGTTTCACTAATAGTGTTTTTATTTTAAAAATATAATAAAAAAAATTTAGTTAAGGGTATTAGTGACAGATTGGGAGACCCGTCACTAATAGTGTTTTTATTTAAAAAATATTAAAAAATAATTAGTTAAGGGTATTAGTGACGGATTGGGAGACCCGTCACTAATAATAGGGTATTAGTGATTGTTTTTAAACCGACACTAATAGTGTTTTTATTTAAAAAATTTATTAAAGGGTATTAGTGACAGATTGGGAGACCCGTCACTAAGAATAGGGTATTAGTGACGATTTTGAAACCGGCACTAATAGTATTTTTATTTAAAAAATATTTAAAAAAAAATAGTTTAGGGTATTAGTGACGGATTAGGAGACCCGTAACTAATAATTGGGTATTAGTGACGGTTTTGAAACCGTCACTAATAGTGTGTTTTTTTAAAAAAAATATAAAAAAATTTTAGTTAAAGGTTTTAGTGACGGATTGGGAGACTCGTCACTAATAATAGGGTATTAATGATGGTTTTGAAACAGTCACTAATATTGTTTTTATTTTAAAAGTATATAAAAAAAAATTAATTTAGGGTATTAGTGACGAATTGGGAGACTCGAAACTAATAATAGGGTATTAATGATGGGTTTTAAAATCGTCACTAATAATAGGGTATTAGTGACGGTTTTAAAACCATCACTAATAGGTTTTAATTTTAAAAATATATAAAAAATTTAGTTAAAGGTATTAGTGACGGATAAGGAGACTCTTCACTAATAATAGGGTATTAGTGACGGTTTTGAAACCATCACCTATAGTGTTTTTATTTAAAAAATATAAAAAAAAATTTAGTTAAGGGTATTAGTGACGGATTGGGAGACCCGTTACTAATAATAGGGTATTAGTGACGGTTTTGAAACCGTCACTAATAGTGTTTTTATTTGAAAAAAAAAAATTAGTTAGGGGTATTAGTGATAGATTGGGAGACCCATCACTAGTAATAGGGTATTAGTGACGTGTTTTGAAACCATCACTGATGCTTAAAATCTAAAATCTTTCCCTAATTAACCCGCATCTCTGCCCGTCCCTCCTCAAAATCTGAAATCTCCAAATTTTCTTCTTCCTCCTGCCATCTCCCTCCTCCTTCCTACGCCTCCCTCCTCACTCCTCAAGCTCTCGCCCACAGCATCTCCACCTGTCGCCGCCACCCAGAGCGTCTCCGCCCATCGCCCCAGCCTAGAGCGTCTCCACCCATCGCCGCCACCCATAGCGTCTCCGCCCATCGCGCCACCCACAGCGTCTCCGCTCGTCGCCACCGTCCACAGTATGTCCACCTGTCTCCTCCACACTTGCTTCTTCTTGGTTGTTTCCTTCCTGCTTCAATTCTCCTAACTACATTTTATGACCTTTTCCCCTGCATCCTCATTCTTCTACCTTCCTAACATCCTACATTTGCCTCCATATTCCCTCGCAGATTCTGAACTCTCTCTATCTTTTTGTCTCCAAACATCAAAATTCACTTTCCATTATGCCGGATTGTTACAATAGGACTATAAAAATGATATAGAGTGAAGAAATCAGAAGAAGTTGAAAACATGGAAGCAGGTGGATGGAAAGAAGAGAAGGAAAGGGTGGTGGTAAAAGGAGGAGGTGTGGGTGGATCCCTTGTTGCCAAATCCCTCCAATTCCATACCGATGTCACTCTTATTGACCCGTGAGCACCTTTCCCTTTCCTTTCTCTTTACTTTCTTCTCTTTTGTGGCAGTCATGTATGAAAGAATCGAAAATGCTATGCTGAAGTGATTTGATTCTTCCAATATTGAAAATGGAGGTCCCTAGCTATCCGATCTTCCTTTTCAATGATCATGTCTTACAGATCATAGTATTTTTTTTGCTGCTCAGAATCCATATTTTCCTATTATCTAATTTCTATTTTTTTTATGCCCTTCAAGTGAAAATGAATGTACAAAAACTTACCTAACCTGCAAAAAATTGACATCACTGTTTATATATATATACAAAACAATATACAAAAACTTATTGTACCTGTTTTTGGGGATCAATATTGTGTCATTATACAAAACAATATATGAACTAACGTCTTCATGCAATGAGATTGAAACAAATTCATTTAGACTGCTCCTTTCTTCCCTTAATCACTATGCTACATATGTTCTGTGCAATGTCTCTGTGGAATCCAACATTCGCTTGATTTTAGTGTCATAAGATAGCTATTTTTATGCCTATAATAATTTGCACTATTATAAAGCAACCAGGTGCTTGATTAGCTGGGTGAAATGTTAAGTGTTAACCCAGTGACCAACTTCATGACCAGGTTGATGAGGTCTAGGTTTGACAATGATGCTTACAAAATGGTTATAATTAGTAAATGCAATTCAATATGTATTTTGGTTCGTATAATTGATATTTGATGGTCCTATGATTTCATATTGATTGATTATTCAAGTCAGTGGAGAAGTTCAAATTTATTGACACAAAACACTTGCAAGTGAATATTTACCTCTTATTAAATTCTGCTGAACTTGCTAATATACTTTAATTTATAGGTTATTACTATTTTGTATAGGTGGGTGAACTTGAAGGCCATTTAAAGGCTTGTTAAAAGTGATCCATTATGGATGGAGAATTTTTTTTGTTTCAAAGGTACTCCTACTTACATCATTTAGAAGCATGCTGGTTTGAGGAACAAGGATTAACAATGATACTATTGTTGCCAGGAAAATAATAGTAGATTTCTTTTGCAAGAAACAACAGTTGGTTCATCTGTATGGGTATCAATCATATATATGATATGTCACATCAAGTCTTTATTTTCTATAAATTATCTTGGTTCATCTATTTTGTTTGATCCAATTTTTTAATCTTGTTGTTGGTATTAATATTCCCCAATCTCAATTTCTTCCATTTGACTCAACTTCATATTTGCTTCTTGTTCAGGTTACACCAAAGTTTGACTTTAACAATCCTTTGAGCATCTCATGCTTATATGTTATTTGAGGCTTTTTTTATCTCTGATATTGGTGTCTGTAGTCATATGTGTACACCATAGATGAGGGAGTTTTAGTTAGAAATAAAGCTAGAAAAACTCCTGTGAATCCTTGCATTGAGTTGGGACCAGAATTTGAAAAGGTAAAAATTTGTTTGATTTGTTTACCCAATTGTTGGTTTTAGTATTTAAATACTTATAAATATTTATTTCAATCTTTTTTTCAGGTTAGTGACTTTCTAAGTCGATTCAAGTCAGTTCCTAGCATAGTTGAACTTGATAGTTTGAGGGTAACTGGTGATGTTTGGTTTGGAGCTGATACAACTCTCAAGGTATCAAATGTGCTACTGCTAAATTACTATTACAGATTCATTGAGGTTTTTCTTGATTCATGTATACCTGGTTTGGAGCTGAAGCTTTTCTAAATGATGTTGTAGACTTTGTTTGTGGTACACATGCTTAACAAATCTAGCAATGTTAAATTGAATTAGGACAAAATATAATATAAAATTATATTAGTTTTTATCTAAATTAGGAAAAATTTAAATACAAAACATGAAATCTTCGAACAAAAATAGCAATGCATGTAGTTTAATCTTTTATGTAATTAGATGAACCGATACTCACATTCTCATTAGATGCTTGTAATATTAGATCGAGCTTGTCTTGTAGAGGAAAATTATATATTATGTCATAAAGTTCTAACTTCTGTTTAATAGATGATTTAACTTCTGGACTACATGCTTGAATTGATATATCTTGTGAACTGCATGCTAGTAGTGGACATTAGGACTGCATGCTTGATTGGAACGCCACCTGCATGGCTAATGCAGCGATGTGTATTGCCAACTAGTAGATAATTTTAGGTTGTTGCATGTCTTAATCTAAATGGCATATGTATGATGCAAAAATATTGTGAATTGTATGCTTTTGTGACTTGCAGGTTTGGGAAATGTTCTATTTATAGATGACATGCTACAAAAATTTTGTTGACTTTTTCCCAAAATAATCATAGTCATATACCATATGCTCAAATGGTTATAGTGTGCTGAATGTTAAAACTTTTTTGGAAGAATGAGTGAACTTCAAATGAACTTTGAACTTCATCTCTAAATTTACTTTTGTATATGCTAAGTGAAAATTCTATCAATCATGGACTCATTTGCATTATTTGATTATTATAGTTTTTTTAAAGTCCTATGGAAGTCATGTAAACCATAAACATCACATTCTATTTTTTCATAAAACTATATTCTGATATATATATTGTTTATGGGATGCATGAACACGTTACATTATTTAATGCTTATTATATGAAGCACTTGTGCACTCATAAAATTCATTACTGGTTAGATTATTGTGAACTGTTTATTATAAACACCTAGGTTTGGAACATATCTCTATGGAAAATGTCATATTTACAGGAGAAATTCTACCAAAATTTTTCGAAAAAGCATATACTAATTTTTTTAACTTTCTTAATTTATAGGGTTTGCAACTGTTACAATGTCCGCACGATGTCATGCACTAGAGATACAACTTTTGACTTTTTTTGTTATCTGAACACATGAAATTTTTGTATTCGTATTTGAATTTGTATAATGTATTTTTATTTAAATTTGAATTTGTATAATATATTTGTATTTGAATTTGAATTTGTATAATATATTTGTATTTGTATTTAAATTTGAATTAGAAATTTGAATAATTTGTGAATTTTTTAGCAATTATGGTTTAATATTATGTATAAAAAAATGTAATTATAGATTTTTATAGGAATTAATAATTGCGAAAAAAATTAATTTAACATTATTAGTAACGATTTTAAAACCGTCACTAATAATTGTTTTTTTAAAAAGTTTTAGTGAAGGTTTTCCAACCGTCACTAATACTATGGCTTTAGTGATGGTTTTCAAACCGTCATTGATAATAGAACATTAGTGACGAGTTCAAAGTCATCAATAATACTATGGCTTTTAGTGATGGTTTTAAAACCGTCACTAAAGCCATAGTGTTAGTGACGGTTCCTGTGAGCAATAGTGACAATTTTCAAACCATTACCAATAATATAATATTAGTGACGAATTTAAAACCGTCACTAATACTATGGCTTTAGTGACGATTTTTAATTGAGCCGGTGTAGAATCTATAGTGATGGGCTTAAGTTTTTAGTGATGGTTTTAATCCGTTACTAATACTCTATTATTAGTGACAGTTTAAAAATTCGTCACTAATAAGTATTAGTAACGGCAGATATAGCAACTAATTCAAAACCATCACTAATACTCACAAAACCATCACTAATAGTATTAGTGACAGTTTTGTGAGTATTAGTGATGGTTTGAACCCGTCACTAACAACCTTATCTTTTGTAATGTGGAAAAAAATATGCTACATTCAAGGTTTTTAAATTTAGGCATGTATATAGCATCAATAATTGTATAACAATTAAAACACTTTGTCCATTTGAATGAGATTTATTTAAACATGCTTATGATGTTTAATTCAAAAACTGATAATGATATAAGCATGCACTAGCCAAAATTATCATATATTAACCAATCATATTTATATGTATATATATTAAGCTTAGATTGGATAAGATCATTAAAACTCACATGTTGGCTAGATTTTCTTAGGGTTCTTAGTATAACAATAGTGTATATTAAAATTCAAGAATTTCAATCGCAAACACTATTTGAGCATTTAAAGCATTATGACCCCTCGTATGCTTTACCCAAGCATCTTATGAGTATATAAAAAAAATATTCCCTTATGATTTCTCATGAGATAGCATGCAATCAACACAAAATACACATGATTCATAAAAAATATAACACAAAGTATACAGTATGAATCATTGTATGAAATATTCAATAGGATAGAAGGAGCATAGATATACCTATACATTTTACTCCTTCTTAGTCGTTTAAGCTCAAAGTTGTGTTCATCTCTCTCTTGGTTTTTCATACCACAACTGGTTCCCAAAATCCTTAGGACCCAAAAAAAGAAAGTATGAACTTGTAAAAACATTAGCGACTAAGGCACAAAATAAAATAAGCATGGCATTCAAATGAAATGCATTAAAAAATGTCATGCAAATTCAAAATTACTTTCAGGTTTTGGAAACTTTGCATTTTAAAAACATTTTGGATGGGATATGATAACTTTGACAAATACTTTCCAAATCCTCCAATCAATTGATTTTACAAAAGCATTTTCAATAATCAAATGGTAAAATATATATAATATAAGCAGTAGAGGATTTGCAAAATATTGACCCTCAAAACAAGGATACACCAAAAATTAAATGCAGATGCATGCATTATTATAGACCAAGATATAAAATTAAATGCATATAAAAAATAAATTGAACGTCTTCGTCTTTTCCTCTTCAGTCTTCATGGTATACGCCAGATAATATGATCTTTATGTTCCTTTAGGCTTTCTTTTCCTTTACCTCATGTGTGTGCTTAATCATGAACCTATTCAAAAACACTAAATGCATACATGAGATACTTGTGCTTTGTCAGCATCAAAACAAATATCGGACTCAAAAAATCAACACTTGTCTCCCCATTTGAAACTTCTATAATAGTATACAAACTTCGGGAGGAATCTTTTGGGCCACATGCCATTTACTCTTCAATTTTGTGTCTTTAAGGCAAAACACTTGCTCTTCCTGCATTGCTAACACAAAAGAGTCATTTTGATTCCATGACTTGCTAAAATTGACACTGGTAAAGTAGGCATTTGTGTTTATCCCAACCTTTTTATTGCTAATGTCCCACCAAGTACACTTGAATAGGTAGACGAGTCTGTTGGCTTCATAGTTAACCTTTATAATGTCGTCTAGACACCAAAGTAGTCAATTTCTTCATCTCATTCTGTTCCTAGCACCGCAACCCACAATTTTGGATTCTTCTATTCAGTTTAAGGGACTTTGTATGAAATCGTAACCCGTTGACAAAGTAATCGCTATAGCAATTAACTTGTTGATCGGGGCCACATGCAAATGCGTACAAATCTTTACTTGTCTTTGGTTCTTTATTGTAATACATGACTTTCATCTATTAAATAAACAAGAGTTTAGATGAGAAAACCGTCAATATTGAAAATGTACATTGCTTTATACTCAAGCAGTATTTGTTACTTACACGGCTCCCAAACCAATTGACAAATTCCTTCTTATGTCTTTTGTCAACATTCCTTTCATTTTGGGCCAGAAGTTTAGTTTTATGTTTGCTATATGCAACAATAGTACATGTTAATGTCAAGTAAGTATATAAATATGTATATGTAAATACAATGCAAAGTGAGGAGTTTCAAACCATGTACTCGATATATGGAACAGTTTCATCAAAATTATTGAGGACGTAAAAATGGGCCTTTTCTAGGTCGTCCATATCAATGAAATCGTAAACTCGTGCATCGAACGGTTGAACATTTTCTCAAAATATAGAACTCCTCTGTTCTTCATCTTTTGCACTAATAGCATGGACATCTGCATTTCTCTCCTCACGAGTGAACCTTGTATTAATATCATGTAGATACATTGAGTGAAATGCAAGATATTCACTGTCAATTTATGCCTCAAAGACTGAACCTTCTGGTCATGCCTTATTGCACACATAGCCCTTCAAATTGGACAAGAACCTATGCATTTTAAATAGCATTATTGAATTGTAGGCCAAAAAAGGAAAAAACAATGAGGAAATCATGCAACCATTATAAAATAACTTTATAATTTACCTCTCAATTGGATACATCCAATGATATTGGATTGGCCCTCCAATTATGGCCTCCCTTGGTAAATGGATAGCTAGGTGGACCATCACATCGAAGAATTCTAGTTGAAATATTTTCTCCAGCTTGCATAGTATGATCACAATGTCATCCTCTAACCATTCAAGTATGTTTACACTCAATTTTTTAGAGCACAACTGTCGAAAAAGATCCCCAGTTTAATCAGCATTGCGAAAATATCTTCAGTCGAGTCTCCATGAAGGAAAACGGGTAGAACCCATTGTAGAAGGACGTGACAGTCATGACTTTTCATTCCTAGCATCTTCCCTTCCTTCGTGTTTATGCATCGTACTATGTTTGATGCATATCCATCAGGGAACTTCACTGATTTCAACCATTCGAAGAATTTATTCTTCTCATCCTTCGAAAATGTGTAACAAGCTGATAACATGAGAAGTTTGTCCCCATCATGAAATAGGTGCAACTCAGGCCGTATTCCAATAGCTTCCATATCCCGGTGAACATTTGTGGTATCCTTTGTCTTCCCATTCATATCCAACAATGCACAAATAACATTCTCACAAATGTTCTTTTTGATGTGCATGACATCCAAGTTGTGGCATAGTGGAAGATCTTTCCAATATGGTAACTCAAAGAAGATGCTTCTTTTTGTCCAATTCAACTCCCACTTAGCACATTTTCTTTTTCTACTAGTTGGTGGTTTTCCAAATTTCACATCTCCAATTCACTTGAGCTGGGTTAATATCTCTTCCCCACTTAGTCACTTTGGCTATGACCTTCGTTCAGGTTTTCCATTAAAGCTTTTAAAGCCATGAGTCCTCTAAGAATGTCCAAGTCATAGAAAACAACGATGACACATAAAGCATAGCTTGCGTCCCTACTTCAAGGATAAGGACCCAACATCCTTATTACAGGTTGGGCATGCTAAGTAACCTTTTGTGCTCCAACCCGACAGGTTGCTGTAAGTGGAAAAATCATTAATTGTCCATACACTGCAACGTGCAACCGAAATGTTGTCCCAGTTTCCACATTGAATGTCTCCACTCCTTTTTCCCATAGTTCTTTCAACTCATCAATTAACGGACGAAGGTACACATTAGTATCATTACCAAGTGACCTTGGTCCAAGAAAAAGTAGAGACATATAAATGAAGGGTTCTTTCATACATCACCATGGCGGCATATTGTATGGCAACTTCATAAATGGCCATATGCTATATGGGTTGTTCATGTTACTGAAAGGATTGAACCCATATGGAGCAAGGCCAAGTTTGATGTTGCGAGGATCACTAGCAAACCATAGATGCATTTTATCAAAATTGGCCTAAGCGTCAGAGTTCGATGGATGGATAAGGGTGTTTCAATCTTGAAGACGCTTCTCTTGATGCCATCTCATATCGGTAGTAGTCTTTCTGCACATGTACAATTGTTGCAGATGCGGGATTAATGGACAATATTACAATACTTTTTGGAGGGAAATTTTACCTCTTTTATGATTAGTTGTATTCCTTGGTTCACCACATTCTGGGCACTCGTTCGCATTTTCATGTTGACCATAAAAGAGTGCACAATCATACCTACACGCATGTATTGGAATATAACCGAGACCCAATTTACGCATGTATATCTTCGCCTCATAAAAAGACTTCGAAAGTGTTTCACCATCAAGAAGTGTCGCCTTAATAAGGCTTAAATGCATGTTGAATGCGCTCTGAGATAACCCATGCATTGTCCTTGCATGAAACAATTTTATTAGAAACTCTAATTTTGAGTACTTTTTATAGTTTGGATATAGGGGCACCCGTGCATCCCTTATGAGATTAGCAAATGGTTTACCGAGTCTATTCAATGTACTAGGATCATAAGGTATGGTACCTGCTGAAGTACTTTCATCACCAGTACGCGACACATCAACACCATCTTTGTCCATTACAATCCTCTTTTGCAAGTCACCTAACATTTCGATTAACCCTTACGAACGTGTATCACCACCTATTATATTTTTCCCATCATCTTCATCGTCATCATCGTCACTCTGAACTGCGTAATATTCACCATGGAACACCCATGTTGTGTACCTTTTCCCCATTCCAAAGTCTAATAAATGTGTATGAACCAAATCAATGTGTTTTAATGTTATGTTTTGGCATTTCTTGCAAGGACACCTTATTCTACTAGCTTTGTTTGCACGAGGACAAGCAAACTCTATGAAATCATGTACCTCTTTCACGTATTCTAGCAAAAACCTACCCTGAGCATTCATCCAACTCTTATCTATGTTCATTAATTACCCTGTAACACGTTCAAGTAAATGGTGTTGATTACATTCTCATAATGTTTATGACGCATGCATCGTGAATCCTATAATCAACCATCTTTTGTCAAAAGGGTACGGATCCTATCCCATTCAGGAATGTTGCATTTACATTGCAATCGATCGCTCAAATTCCTTCATCGTAGTCATTATAAATTTCAACAACATCTCCCCATGGCTCCCTAAGTACACGAGATGGGGGAAGTGAACATGTTGCAAGTTTTCCATCACTAACAAATTATCACAACACCTCACTATGCACACAAATAACACAAGTAGAGACGCACTTGAAATATATAATTACAATTGGCAAAGCGTGAACAATGACAACAATGTAAATACAACTTCCTAAACTATCCACATTGGACTATCCAAGAATGGTTGAAATACAAACATTACTAATCGTAAGTGAAACAAATAATTAACATGTTCAATTCATTATCAGTCAACATAGTATGACTAATAATCAATTGAATTTCAATAATCGTTTTGTCTCACATGTACGATGAGGCATGAATGTATAGTAACCATTCTTGAACGGGTCTAAGCTTCAATGAACATAAGAAATGACAATAATTAATTTGGTAGTTTACTTCATATGGTATTTAGTTCTTAGCCTTTCATTGTATTTTATACATTGTTGTTCTAAAGATTTTCTAACTGTGCACAATCTCAAATGTTTGTGTTTCCCACCAGTCCAAGAAAACATACCATAGGCATGTATAAATTTTAATAATTTGATATGTGTGAGTTTTGTTTGTATAAGGAGCCCGTGATAAGTAGGTCATCCTGAAACCTATATTTTAACATTCATTTTATCATAAATATCTTTGTACATACACACACACACACACACACACACACACACACATATATATATATATATATATATAGCTAAAGTTCTCTTTATTGTTCCCTCCATTTTTGCACATTATAGATTTTTAACTTCATATATGTTGGTCATCTTGTTATTATATTATTTGTCATATCATAAAATTGCTATTATTAAGATTTAATTACTCATAATTAAAAAATTTAAGAAACTTTTTATATATTATTCAATAGAATGGACTAGAAGAATGATGGGATATTGGATCTCATTCATTCAATACTACATGTGATCATGATTAAAAATTAGTCAACATAATTTGATTATGAATGAGCTAGCTAGTATTTGTTTGATTTAGTAAATAATCAAAGAATTCCATAGAGTTGAAAATTAATTTTTGACATATATAAATCTAGTGGTAATAATACCAACTAATCAAAATCATTTTTCCTCATACACTTACACACTTAAAAGAAGACCCATTAAGTGATAAGTTGTTAACTAAAGATCAACCAAACTCAAAACAAAATTAGGACTTTTCTTTTTGATGACTTTTTGCTGAAATATGTATATTGAATTATATAGTGAAACAATATATAATTTTAATTGTAAGGAAGTATATTTTTCGGAAAGAAATAAGTTAATATAACTACTTAAGAATATAACATAACATGCAAATGGTATTTTAGTGAAGTTAGACAAAGATTGAGAAGTGTTCTTCTCTTTTACATCATCTCATTGCTCTACATGCAATATTCATGATATTTTTCACTTTTCTTTGTCAATTGCATGTATTCCAATAGTTCAATGAAAAAAAATTATCACTTACAAATAATCATGAACATATAAGAGCAGCTTACCTATCTTTGCCTAAAGTAGAGTTTTCACTTCCAAAAACAAGCCCAACACCCCCCCTGGACAATATAAGTAACTCGATCACATATTAATGCAACATATAAAGCATAAAGTCATAAAAGACAGCTACGATACTATCTCAAATGAATGCGCAAGAAGGATAAAAAAAAGTGAACACTTATCTGCCTACCTTATTTGTGTAAGTAACATCCACATAAAATCTATAAATAACCAAAAAAATGTAATGATATAGTGAAACACAAAATAAAGGTAGAAACCAAAAGCACCATGTATTTTCATTAATTTTAGAGGCAATACAATGTAAATAGAAACATTGAAGCACATGTACAATCATTCAAAAGCATGGTAAAACAAAATACAGGAAAAAGCAAATAAAAGAAAATAAAATAAAATAAAAGCAAAGGGTGCATGAGCATAGTACATAAGCAAAAGAGAAAGCACATCAAAAGATCCCAAGTATCTAGTCTGTCCCAATCAGAGTCAAAATTAGAACTGGCCGAGCAAGGCAAGGCTGCTGCTGCTCTAGCGGCATCTCGGTCCCATGTCATTTCCTCCAAAAGACGACGCAAGTTAGGGGTAAGAGAGGAGGGTGGTGGTTTGCATGGTCTAAGGATACGGTGCGGCACCAGCTTGTCAAGAATGTCCGCTGGAGGCCCCATGGCAAAATCATATGGCATGATCGGGCTAATAGTGTAGAAAAATACCGGATGAGCGAGTATGTCCTTTGTAAGCCCAAGGGTAACATTCACGGACTGCTCTCTAATGGTGGCATAGCAAAATGTGCTAGGGGCAACTGCACATCCTCAGGAGCCACCCTTGGTGCTCTCATCTCATCCAAAATGTAACGACCTACCTATTTTACCATTTTTTTCCACGTAATAACAATATTAATAATTCTAACACCCAGTTAAACTGTTATAATCATGATCAACCTGAACCCATAAGTACTAGAGATATACCTGTCACACAACTCTGATACCTAAGCAGCGGAAAACATAGAATTACATACATGTCATACAACACTAGAAACCATAGTTCTACTGAATCTGTCATATATATACAGTCATCCACAAAAGGACCCAAAAAGTATCCTAGGGTCATAGTCACAAAAACCCATCTAACCTTATCTCACCTATTTACCCTTCTAACAGGGTAGTTTGGTAAACTCCTACCACTGCGGAGCTTCATCCGCCTTTCTACTAGGATTTCCTAAAATGTTTGTATAGCTGGGGTGAGACACCTCTCAACAAGGGAGATAAACTATTATCAATGTGTGGCAATATGAGTATTTTTGTGTTATGCATATAAATAGAACATAATTCATATATGGTATAAATAGTTGTATCATATCTGAATAAAACATGATTTAACATAACATAGTTTAGCGTACCAATTTTCTGTACTGAAAAATCATCTTGTATAACCATATCATACTAAATTATTACCCAGGATAGATAGCTACCTATTGTCATGTCATACCCCTCACATGAAAGGATTGTGCGGCCTGTAGGCAGAACCTAGCAATGGCTGGCCGACCATGTTAAGTCAAACATAAGTGTGTAAGTACGATGAGCCTGTTCCACCTATGCTGAACTACTAGGGGAACTACGACACTCTTATAAAGCCAAATCGACTGCCATCTCCCACACTCTAGATAAGATGTGTGGTAGCACTAACATAAACATAATCATGAACATATAGCTACGGTACCGTACTTCATAAAACAAAACTAAGTTATCCAGATTCTGATAACATACAATAAATTTCATATACTTATACATAGTTGTTTCATATTTCGTAGAAATATTCAACATATTCATATTTCATGATTCCTTACATATCATACATAATCACAGCATTTATGCCGACATAATTCATAACATAATAAACATGAAATTCTTGCATTGTTTAACATAATATTCTTAAAACCAAATTTCCTGTCCCGTTTTTATGGTTTTCCTGAAAACTGCTATAACATGCTTATCTTGGAAAATTCATAATATTTCAATATAACATAATTTTCATGGAAATATTATACTCATGCCACAGAAATGTAAGCAGCTTTCAAAACTCATAATTTGTTCTGAAATCATATTTTCTTATAAAATGTGTTAAAACCATTTCCCTATTCAACAGCAGCATTCCCAAACATAGTTCTATAAAATACATATTTTCCTAATAAAAAATTTTGTATAACAACAAACAATTTAATGAAAAAGGATGACTTAATTTATCCCCTTACCTGACTCACTAAGAAGCCTACAAAAATAACTAAACCTACTCTTGTGGTGTTCCCAGCTCAACACCTTGAAATTACATTTTTCCCAACAAAACTTTAGTATTATTCTATCTAAAGCATTTTTCTCAGTCCAAAAACACAAAATACTTTATAAAACTTAAAATAACCAACTTACGCAGATTTTGGGATGGTGCTCAAGTTGGCCTAACCAACAAACTACTCTAGAAGACTTGTAGTGAATCTTACTAGGAGTAGCGTGTTGACTTCCGATCATCGAACTAGCGAAGGGCGAAGCAGAAAATCTAGATAGAAGGAAGGAGAGACGAGGTTTAAAGAGAGAGAGAGAGAGAGAGAGAGAGAGAAGGAGAGAGTTTCATGCAAAAAATTTCACTAGAAAACCTGAGTTTAGAATATTTATAAGGTGTGGATTCATCGATGAGACACGCCACCTCATCAACGAGTCCATAAAGGGAGTTCTTTGACAAACACTTACCCCTCATCAATGAATTTCAAGTCCATAAATCAGCCCTCTCAGTAATGTCTCGTTGATGAGACACGGGTCCACGTCGATGAGCCCAAGAAGCATGTTCGTCGATGTGCACTCTGCACTCGTCGATGAGACCGTGCTGAATCCCCTTTTAAAAATTCTCTTTTCCTCATTTATTTTATTATTTAATTACTATAACTCTTCGAGTCTCTATTTGGATTGAATGGAGTTATAAAGGGCTCTAGATGCTAGCCATTAACTGTGAAGAGGTTGCCACTCTTTGGATATACAATCTCTACTGCGCCATGAGAATGAACTTTTTCAATGACGTACGGACCACCCCATCGGTACTTCAGTTTCCCAGGAAGCACATGCAATCTGGAGTCATAGAGAAACACTTGCTGAGAAGGGAAAAAATGTTTGTCTTTGATTTTCCTATCATGTTGCAACTTCATCCGCTCCTTGGTTAAGCGGGCATTGTCATAAGCTTCCCTCCTACATTCTTCAAGCTCACATACCTACAATTTCCTTAAAGATTTGGCATCATCAAGTGAAAAGTTAATCTATTTTATAACCCATAAAGCACGATGCTGAATTTCAACAGGTAAATGACATGTCTTACCATAAACTAACCTATAGGGAGACATCTCTAAGTTTGTCTTGAAGGCAGTTCGGTAGGCCGAGAGTGCATCAACAAGTTTTTCTAACCAGTCTTTTCGATTAAGATGCACTGTTTTCTTAACTATAGTTTGAGGGTGGTAGGGAGCAAAGACCTTATGAGTCACGCTTTACTTTTGCATGAGTTTTTCAAAATTTTTGTTACAAAAATGCAACCATCCGTCACTAATGATCGGCTTGGGCATGCCAAAGCATGCAAGTAACTTGGTCCCTTATGAGTCACACCATACTTTTGCATGAGTTTTTCAAAATTTTTGTTACAAAAATGCAACCATCTATCACTAATGATCGCCTTGGGCATGCCAAAGATGCAAGTAACTCCTTAAGAAATCTGATGACAACCTGTGGTCATTAGTTCTACAAGGTATAGCTTCCACCCATTTTGAAACATAGTCCACAACAACTAAAATGTAAGAATGCCCAAAAAAGTTTGGGAATGGTCCCATAAATTCAATTCCCCAACAGTCAAAAATTTCAAAATTCAAAATGGGAGACAGGCATTTCATTCTTTACTGTAATTTTCCCTAATTTTTGACAAGCCTAAAGGTTTTACAAAAATTCTTAACATCTTTGAACATAGTAGGCCAATAGAGTCCACTTGGCAAAATTTTTGAAATGGTTTTCTTTGTGGCAAAGTGACCTCCATATGCTCCACTATGACAAAAATACATCAAAAAAATGAATTCATCACTAGGCACACATCTACGAACTAACTGGTTAGAGCAGTATTTAAATAGATATGGATTGTCAAAATAATAATGTCGTACCTCCGCAAGGAACTTATGCTTATACTGATTTAACCAATGTTCTGGTATTCAGTCAGTGACAAGGTAATTGAAAATATTGGCAAACCATGGAGCACGTCATACTACAAAAACACGCTTATTAGGAAAATCATCATTTAAGGGAGAGTGAGATACAGACACCTCAAGTAGCTGTAAACGAAAGAGATGGTCAGCTACAACATTTTCCACGCCCTTTTTGTCTCGAATAGTGATGTCGAATTCCTGAAGAAGTAGAATCCATATGATCAACCTGCATTTAGCATCGTTCTTTACTAACAAATATTTCATAACAGAGTGATTAGTAAAAATAATAACAGACGATCCAATGACATAAGAACAAAATTTTTCTAAGGCAAATACAACAACTAACAATTTCTTCTCAGTGGTGGTATAATTTTTCTGAGCATCATTCAAAGTTTGACTCGCATAATAAATGACAGACGGCTTGTTATCATTTCTTTGACCCAGAACGGCACCAAGGGCATAGTCACTAGCATCAGTCATGATTTCAAATGGCAAGTCCCACCGAGGAGGTTGCATGATGGGCGCAACAGTAAAATGTTTCTTTAGCGTTTCAAAAGTTTGTTGACATTCATCAATCCACAAGAATTCAATCTCATTCTACAATTTAAAGTACATAATGGTTTAGCAATACTACTAAAACCCTAAATAAAATGGCTATAGAAGCCGGCATGCCCAAGGAAAGAATGCATATCCCTAACTTTCTTAGGGACAAGTAATTGGGAAATTAGCTCTATCTTGGCCCTATCAACCAGTATACCACGCTTAGAAACCAAATGACCAAGCACCAAACCACTACTTACCATAAATTGACATTTTTTTCTAATTCAAAAGAAAATTCTTTTCCTCACATCTTTTCAAAATAGCAGTCAAATTTTTCAAACAAATATCAAAATATTTACCAAACATAGAAAATTCGTCCATAAAAATTTCATGCATATCATCTAACATATCAGAGAAAATACTCATCATACAGTGCTGAAAAGTAGCAGGCGCATTGCATAGACCGAATGACATTTTGTGAAAAGAGTAAGTACCAAAGGGACAAGTGAAGGTAGTCTTCTCTTGATCCTCTGGTGCTACAACAATTTGATAATAACTAGAAAATCCATCCAAGAAACAGTAAAAAGAATTACCAGCTACTTTTTCGAGTATTTGATCTAGGAAAGGTAATGGGAAGTGATCTTTTTGGTTGATCGAATTCAATTTATGATAATCAATGCACATTCTGCAACCCATTACTTTCCTAGATGGTATCAATTCTCCATTAGCTTGTTCAATGACAGTCAAACCAGATTTTTTTGGAACTACCTGTGTCCGGCTTACCCATTTGCTGTCGAAGATCGAGTCGATGATATCGGCAGCTAATAATTTCAACACTTCATTCTTTACCACCTCCTTCATGGTTGGATTCAGCCTCCATTGTGCATCTCAAACTGGTTTAGTGTCTCCTTTAAGGAAGATGTTGTGAGTGCAAATCAAAGGGTCGATACCCTTGATGTCTACAATGGTCCATCCTATCGCTCTGCGATGTTTGCTTAGTACCTGCAATAACTCAGCTTCTTGTTTAAAAGTAAGGTGAGAAGAAATTACCACAGTGAATGTGCCATTTTCTAGACCCATGAAAACATATTTGAACTCTTCAGGCAATGGTTTCAGTTCGAGTGTTGGAATTTCTTCTTCTAATGACTTTATAATTTCCGGCAGGTTAATAGCCTCAAATGTTGGCTTACACCAACTACTCGTGTAACTTGCATCTAACACATGAGGGGAACCATCTATCTCTGGAAACTGCCCCTCCGATCCTAGCAATTTTTCATCATATACCTCAAGCTGTTTCAAATGAGTCATTTTCAAACGTTCCATCAACATCAAGTACTGACAGTAGCTCTGAAATATCCAAATTATTTATTACATCAACTGCATGCATTTCTGTGTCATCGCACCCACTTGACATCTTGTGAGCATTGAATACATT
Organism: Malania oleifera; assembly: GCF_029873635.1. NCBI lineage: Eukaryota > Viridiplantae > Streptophyta > Magnoliopsida > Santalales > Ximeniaceae > Malania > Malania oleifera. Next base: position 36,423 of record NW_026651955.1, on the reverse strand, counting down.
CATTTCCAATGTCATGTTTCCAAACGTGAGCTTAAGTACACCTCTTTGACAAATAATTAGGGCATTAGAAGTAGTAAGAAATGGTCACCCAAGAATAATAGAGGCCTGATGTACGGTGGAGACAGGTTGTTGCATGTCCAGAACAATGAAACCCACAGGGTAGTAAAATTTGTCAACCTGAACCAATATATTCTCAACAACGCCTCGCGGAGCTTCTACAGATCTATCTACCAATTGCAGCATCATAGTAGTTTGCTTTAACTTACCTAAACCCAGCTACTTATATATCGAATATGGGAGCAAGTTCACACTACTCCCCAAATCGAGTAAAGCTTTCCTGATACGAGATTCACCAATCATGATAGAAATAGTGGGAGAACCAATATCTGAGTTTCTGCTGAGTCTGACCCAATATCAATGCACTAACTTGCTCACTCAAGAAAGCTTTTTTCTTCACGTCCAATTTCCTTTTTACTGTGCACAGATCTTTCAGAAATTTTGCGCACGCAGGAACTTGCTGTATAACATCCAAAAGTGGAATGTTGATCTTCACCTATTTGAATATTTCTTGGATCTTAGTGTTATACTTATTTTTTTGACCAGATGTCAACTGCTAAGGATAGGGTACGACAGGTTGATACTCCTTAACAGTATCATCCTCCTTATTATCTAACTTCTTTGAACTTGAACTTGCTTCATCTGATTCTTCTTTTCCCTCATCCATCTCAGCTATCACTTCAGGTGCTGGAGTAAATTTTCGTTGATTAGTGGGCATTTCAAGACAGGCAACTTCTTTTCCACTCCTTAAGGTAATAACCACCTTTTTCGTTTTAATAGAATCCCCCTAAAACAGTATGCACTGGTTGCTATTGTTGTCGATATACCTGGGGATTAGGATGAGGCTACGCAGGAAATTTCCCTTTTCTAGGGTATTTAGCTGTGTTCTTATCTTATTCATGGTATCTCTCAATTCTCCGGTGGTCGTGGCATAAAGTTGCATGAATTGCTGGAACATGTTCGCTATCTGCGTCATGCAATCATTAGGAGATTTCTTTACTGGAATAGGAGCTAGAGTTGTTTGGAATCCCGGTGGTGTGTTGCTCTGAGAAACCTGTTGCGGCTGATACTGCTATTGAGGAGCTGCAACTGGGTGATATATCAATTGCAAAGGCACTGCATAAGATTGAGGAACTTGCTAATACCATGAGGTTAATGGGCCAGGCTGATCATTCCTCCATGAGAGGTTCATATTCTTCCATCCTCAATTATAAGTGTTCGAGAATGGTTGATTCTGAGTTTTGTTAACCCAATTCACCGATGGCACCCGATTAGTTCTACTCTCCTGTCATACTAGTAGCAAATGACAATCCTGAAGTCTGTGGCCTGAGGTCTCACAGATAGAGCAATCCTCAGCATTCACCTTTTTCTGATTCCATAACCTCCAGTTTCTTAGACAATGTAGCAACAAGAGCCTATAAACTAGGTTCCTCTTTGACCTCGTATCTGCCTCCACCACTGATCGCTCTGAGAGGTTGTGCTGCTATTGGTGCCTGTTCATGACGTGTGTTCCTTTGTTGGGCACTCTCAGCTAAATAATTGAAGAATGATAGAGCCTCATCTGGTTCCTTGATGAAGAACTCCCCATTGCACATTGTCCGGACAAACTATTTACACGTAGGGGTTAGAGCAGTATAAAAATAACTCACTAACCTCCAAGATTCGAATCTGTGATGTAGACATATGTTCATTAGGTCCTTGAATCTCTCCCCGCAAGCCTAGAATGTCTCGTCACCTTTTTGTATGAACTTACTGATATGCTCTTATAGGTACTGAGTTCTCTGAAAAGGAAAAAACTTATGTAAGAACTCGCGCTACATTTCAGCCCAGCTAGTAATAGAGTTAGGTCATAGAGAATTAAACTAGATTTTTGCCTTATTTTTCAAGGAAAAGGGAAACAAGCAAAGTTTGACATACTCATCAGTTCCAGCCCTATTAATGAAGGTGGTGCAGACCAACTCAAAATCTGTCAAATGTTGGTATGAACTTTCAGAATCCATCCCATAAAATTGGGGTATCACAGATAACATACCATGATTAATATTGAAGTTTGGGGCATCCTATGGTAACACAATACAGGAAGGTGTAGATGTGTGTATAGGCTATAGAAAATCCTAAAGTGTACGTGGTGCAGGTGCAACCATGACTTCCTCAAAGATTTGTTTAAACAGATTGCTCAAATCAATTTCAGAATCACTCATAATATTAACAGGAGAATGGTCAGATTCTATGTTGTGCGTCCCTACTAGTGTTAGGTGAAATTTTAGACTATCTATTTGAATTATCTCGGACCTAGGGCATCAAACATCAATGCAAACAGTAGAAATTCACCAACACAACAAAAAAAAATTGGAAAAACACGAAATTTGAAATTAAAACTAGCACTCCCCGGCAACAGCGCAAAAAACTTGACTCACTCGAGAAATGAGTAGCTGAGAAGCAAACCCAAGTATAGGAGTTCTGTCATGTAATATTCAGCCCAAAGGCGAGATTGTCTCCTCAGAGAATGTAGTTTAATCTCAAATTATATGTAATTCCAATCAGAAAATAAGAAACAAAAGGTACCGAACACAGTTTAGATTCAAATTTGTCAAGATGTTTGAGATTTCTTTTGATAAATTAAACGAGCATGCAAATTAAATTCTAAATCCTAACATGCACTGAATTTAATAATGAGAAACGTAAATCCTATGCTTAATCAGGTCAGAATTTAAACATGCATTTAAAATTTGGAATAAAACTAAAGACGATAACTTTAACACATAATTAAAACACGCAATAATAAAAACTCAATCAAACACAAACGCGAAGAAGAAAAACCAAACTTTTAACAAAACAAAGAACTTGAATCAAGATAAAAAATTAAACGCAAACAAGAACTCGAACAAAAATTAAAGCTTTAATAACTTAAACAATAACAAACACGATAAAAATGGGAATTTTAATAAAATTAACCCTAAATTAAATCGAACTTCAACAAACAAAATTTAAATTTTAAGGAAAACTACTAATTTAGCTTCTAAATTTTTTTTTTTTAAGAACCAACCCGAACCTTAATCAATTAAAAACTACTTCTAGCACAAAAGTAAACCTATTGCTAATCAAGAAAACAAATAACCTTAATAATAGCCCCCAAACACGATTTAAAAATTAAAAATTTAATTAAAATTTTACTAAAAAAATACAATTATTCAATGAATTAAAAGCAATAACAAAATAAAACTAAAGGAAAAAAACAAAATAAGAAAAAGAAAGGAAGAGAGAAAGAGAGAGAGAGAGAGAGAGAATCTGGCTGTGATAACAGCAGGGCTTCTGGGATCTCGTCTTCCAGCAGTAGCGAGCAGAACAAAAGCATCTTGAGGGGGAGTTTAGGAAGTAGCATGGCGAGCCATTAATGTCCTCTCGGGTTGTAGCAAGAGTAGCTTCAACTGGTGTTCGGTTTGCAGGGGCAGCAAAGAGCAGCAGATGGGCTTGGATCTCTCGGCTAGGGTGTTCCACGGTAGCAAGAGTCAGCAGGGACCTTAGGGTTGTGGCTTCCAGTAGTAGCAGCAAAGCAAGGAGGATAAGGGAGTTAGGGGGGGGGGGGGAGAGGGAAGGAGAAGGAGAAGGAGAAGAAAGAGAAAGGGAAAGAGAGGGGGGCTGGTAGTTCGAGTTGAAGGAGTAGCAGCCAAGCTGCTGGTTCATGGCAACAATGAAAAGGAAGAGCATGGGAGAGAAGAGGGTAGAGGGAAGAAAAAAAAGAAGAGAGTCGAAAGTGAGAAAAAGAAAAGAAAGGAAGGAAAAGGATAGGAGGAAGAAGGGTTGCTGGAGTGTGAGGTCGAGAGAAGGAAGAGGGAGAGAAAAGAAGAGGAGGGTTGGGGCTTCTGTGTGGAAGGAGAGAAAAAAAATTATATAAGGAGAGAGTTCCCTTAGTCCTATGCCCAACGCACCAAGAGTTAGGACCCGGCTGCATGGTTAGGTCAAATCATGTTTTTTTATCTTTATTTGTTTCTTCCATCTTAAGTTTCTATCTCCCAGCGAATGAAGGCAATTTTGACCTTCTTAGAGCATGTATCTCTCAAACTTTAAAACACAAAAGTTGTAGATAATTTTCTCAAATTTTCATAAAATTTTGAAATGTCTCGATTAGAGCTCGAATGAGAAAACTACGCACATATTACAAAATAGCGTCGGTTTTAGCTTCCAATAATCGCCCTACAATAAAAATACCAAAAATTCATAATTTACTCAATAAAATCCAAATATTATAAATAGGACACCATGCTAAAATATTGAGAGTAATTAGGTATTTAATTAAAAATATAAGCCTCATTGCATGAATTAAAGCACGTAATTACGCAGTTTAAGTAGGTAAGCAATGTGGAGTCGTGTCTTGTCGACGAGAACTTACCAAGAGGGGATTAGCAGAGTCTGAAGTTTGTCGATGAGGGTTATGAGTTCATCAACGAACTCCCTTCATGGACTCGTCAACGAAGTGACGTTTCTCGTCGAAGAATCCGCATTTTATAAATATGCTTAACTCGAATTTCAGCGAAATTTTTTCATACAGCAATCTTCTCTCTCTCTCTCTCTCTCTCTCTCTCTCTCTAAAATTGTTTCCTCTACCTACTCTCTACGATTCCGAATTCGTTTTCATCGGTTTGATAATTGGAAGCTGTCACGTTACTCTTGGGAAGATTCTTTTCAAATCTACTGAAGTAGATTGTTGGTTAGGCCAACTTGGGCACCATCCCAAAATCAAAGTAAGTAGATTTTTTTGGTATTTTTATTATTATCAGGCTCGTTTGAGCTGAGATTATGTGCTGCATGGGATTATAATAGTGTTGTGAAGTAACATTGGGGTGTTGTATTTTTAGGATTTGGTTGTTTTTGAGACACTGCAGGTATGGGTTGAGGACCCCAACGGGTATCTTTCCAAGAGCCCAGGTAAATCATAGTTTAGGAATTCTGGATATGTGGAGTTAGGGAAAAATATGAATGTGATAACTATTGTGGTAAAGTCAGTTGTGTGACTGGAAGTTATATGGGTATTATTTCAGGGCATTGAATATTATGAACGTCGCATGGGTGAGATTATTAAATAGTATCAAGAGCTAGACAGTTAGGTAAGGAAAATACATGTTATGCTAGCTTTATTAGACATTTTTACCAATATAACATATTATTTGATCAGAGCATGAAAATTATACAACTTTACGATATATTTATATGGAATTTTATTTAGTTGTGTGGCATGAGAATTACTGAAATATTATTCATTATTCAAACAGAGTAAATAATTATACTTAAATATAGTTTTACAGAAACATGATTATATAGCCTACAGAGTTATGAAAAAATAACTTATACAGTTTTTTATATAGAGCCACAGCCATAAAACTTATACAGAAATATAGTTTATATGATATATAGTATTTTACAGAATCATGCTTATGCAATAGGTTACAGAATTATGATTATGTAGTATATTTCAAAACATGATTTCATAGTGTTTCAGAGTTGATTAGAGAGTGTTTTTATTACCATGATTATACAGAAATATACAGAACGATGATTATACAAAATTTTATAGAACCATGATATACAGAATATAGAACTGTGATGTATAGAAATGTAGATTATATAGAGCATAGAGTCATAACATACAGAATTACATAATGTACAGATATACAATTATTACAGCGTCATGGCTATACAGTTGATACAGAATCATGGTTATTATAGAAATATAGAATCATGTTAAAACAGTTAGACTTATATAAAAATATTATTATATAGTATCAGGCCCCGATGGAATACAGCAGTTTACAAAGCACTGTACCATTGCAATTTAGTATAGACAATGCAACCATACGTTTTAAATAGAGTATAGTACAACCGATGGTGCCCTTAAGTAGAGTTGTGAGCTCCCTAGCGTCCAAACTAGGTGGAGCAGGTCTTTTGTGCTATAGGAATCCAGATATGCATACAGTTAGGTTAGCACTAGAGGGCTAACCAGTGTTTAGCCCCATCTACGGGTCGTATAACCCAATCATGATGGGTTAAGTCATGACATATAGCCATCCAGGGGGGAAGTTATAGATCTATGTATATGTATAGTACCCACAGAAAGCAAAGATTACTTATTATAGATAGAAGTACTTTTGAATAGATAACTCAAAAATTTTGATATTCTAAATGACAAAAGCATGTGTTATTATACAAATGTTTTTCTTGACGAATATGGTATACAATATTAATTATATGATATGTTGCTAGCTAACTTATATGCCACACACTAGTAATAACATATTTCTCCTTACTAAGAGGTGTCTCATCCCAACATTATTAAACATTTCAGGTAATCCAGAGAGGCGAGCAGGGCCGGCTCAGTGGTAGAGGTGGTATTGGGTTGGCGCAGTTTTTGGGGTGAGTTTTGGGCTAGTCTGTGGAGCCCATAGTATTTTTGGGACATTTTGGGAAGTGTTATGTATATGTGTGTATGGGTACAACTAGGTATATAGTACTCTGGTATTCTATTTTGGAATATATTGGTTATGCATGTACTTATGCTGTTTATGTGTTATATAAAATGCACAAGTTACCATGGTTTTGGTCCGGGCCGTGACGATGATAGCTACACTAATGCAAGGTATTAGGAATTATATTGATATAGAAAAAAAAAAGGATGAAAATTTCAAGTCGTTGCATAAATCATACGCAACATTCACACTATACCATACACATGCAAGAATATAAATTACATAAATATAAATAGTGTACACACAATATGTTATCGGGGTTCGGTCAATGCTGCCTACATCCCTGCCTCAGCTCACAAGCCCGAGGACTACCATTATTGCTCAGTTAACGGGTGAAGCGGTAATTATACAATAAAACAAGCCATTCTCATGCCACACTTATTTAAGTGTTAAATAAAAATATAATCGGTATAGTTTGCTGAAAATAAAGGTATGATTGTGTAATGGGGTGTTTCAGCAAACAACAGAGTAAACCGTTTGTTGCTAGTTTTGTTGAAGACTATGTAGGGGGCTTTAATGATATAAAGCTTGCAGCAACTTTTGTGTTTACTTGTTGTGAGATTGTCTTATTGGAAGTCTAGGGTGAAGTTTTCGAATATTGCATCTACAATTGTATCGAGGTTGATGGTAGAAGTTGAAGCTGCCATTAGCAAGTTCAAGCAGTGTTGCTTGGACTTGGTGCATGTCTCCAAGTGCTACAAGGGAGACGGTCCTAACCGAACGTTCCAAGTTCAAGGTGGAACAGTCACATATGTTTTTCGGGTTCTCCTAAGGGGCGTATAATCGTCAAGGTGAAGATTGTTGTATTTGTGTGTGTGGCTCTTATACTTGTTGGGGCTCATAAATAAAGGAAGAAGAAAAGCATATGGATACATTGGTGCTGCTCAGCAAGGACTCGTCAATGAGTCCCCTGTTCTCTGAGGGCTTGTTATATATGTTCTTCTGGGCATATTTTGACAAGTAAGAGAATGAGAGAGGGTAAGAGAAGGAGAGAAGATCATTGTATGTAATTGTTATGTGTATCTTTGATCTTCATACATCGAGTCTAGGAGTCATTTTCACAATAACTATAGATGAAAGGGTGTATTTGTTTACAGGGATTTCAATTTCCCAATATGGCAAACAATTAAATCTTTAAATGATAAGTAGGGATTAGATACATAGCATCAATGGTTGACTTGATGATGGTTCACTTTGCCCCTAAAAAAGATTCTATGATAGTACAGCAAGCATGGTATGCATGCGTGCGTGCGTTCCCATGTGAAATATAGTTAATAAAATAAAACCATTAAATGCAAGTCTGAACCTTTTTTTTGATATCTTTGGTCTATTTTTTTTTGCATCTTCATGCTAATTGTAGACTTATTATTTTAGAAAAATGTCTACTGAAGAAAAAAGAAAACTTGGTGTAGCTCTCACTCGACTTTCTCCTGAAGATCTCAGCAAAGCAGTGGAGATCGTTGCTCAGAACTTCCAAGGAGCTGCAGAAGAGGTGGACCTTGACATTGATCTTTGATGCTCAGGTCATCATTTATCTTTCCCTGAAACGATTTTCCAATATCATCCGCCCATAGAGATCTATAAAATTTGTTTTGTCCATACCACAAGTTTATTGTGTGTTATCATGTCTTTTGTGCAGAGTGAATCCACATTGTGGAGGTTAAAGGTGTTCGTAAAGGAGGCAGTAGCAGTTGGTAAGAGCTCTCCAAGCACCTGTGGCAACAATGACAACACCAACAGCAATTCCAAAAGAAAAAAATGAAATTTGTGATGCTGTAGCCAAGACTGCCAAGAAAAAGAGTAAAAAGCCATCCTAAAATATTTCATGAATGACAGAGCAGTGAAGCTTGGTTAGGATCATTAAGCTCTTCGGTTGGTTGCAATTCTTGTGAATCAGTTGCCATTTCTATGGGAAGAAAAGGTGGGCAGACGGGTGTGTACCGAAAGGCTCATTTTATTTCGATAATAGTGTGCGCTATTTTATTGCAGCTAAATCAAGGTCATCATTGAAAATTTATTGGGCGTCGTCCTTGGTTTCCATAGATTTGTAATCTTGCAGAGATTTTGAATTAGCCTCTGATTTAGAAAATTTGTACTGGCCTCTTGGCAAGCGTCTGTAAAGTTTTAAGTTAGCAAACATGCAGATTGGCAGATGGGTAGTGGTAATGTATCTAGCAGGGTTAGCATTTGTTGGTAGTAGTAGTACTACTACTACTAAGTCATTGTTAACCAGACACATAACTTATTTAGCAAAAGTTATTAATAATGTAAATATTTGAAAGGATGAAATGGATAAAGAACTTCATGAAAGGAATTGGTAGCTACAACTAAATTCTAGTTCAAGTAATGAATGAGATCAAATATGGTAGCTCAATGCCCATATTTCTTTGAGGAATGGTTAAAAATGACATCTATATCTTCTCCTGTTAGCAAAAGAGAGAAATTGTCTATAATCATTTTTTACCCCATAAAAATGATAAAAAATGAAGAGATCAAGCCGAATATATGAAAAATTAAGTAAAAAACACTAGGAAATATGATGTAGCATAAGGCGGTCGACTGGTCAATTTGGGGTGGTTCACCAGCCCTTTTCCTTCTTCTATGATTTGGCATCACTTGATAACACCGGTCGATCGACTAAGTAAAATTTTAAAATTTTGAGCTATTAGCATGTGATTAGCTAATAGATTTGGGTATGTCGCGCATCCTAAAAGTTGCCATATGTTAGGCAATGAGTAGGGCAATTGGTAGTTGGGGGTTGGTAGTTTGATTTTGATTTTTAAAAATTTAAATTCAAATGAAATTTCTCTCCATCCATTGGAGGTCTATAAATAGACCCCTTTGGAGAGAAATACGGGCATGTCCAAGTGAGGCTAAAGAGAGGAAAAACAAAGTGTTTTTTGTGCATTCTTCGGTTTAGAATAAAGGCGATTTGATTTGAAACTTAAAGAGAGACCATACTTCCTTCATTTGCTCATTAGGATGTGTGCAATCAAGAGTGTACCCTACAGTTGATCTATGAAGTGTCTTGTAACATAAGGTCAGTATCCTAATCTTAAATCTCATTTCCTTTTCAAGTTCTAATTTGAGTTTTAACATGGGAAGTGAGTTTTCTAAAAGTTTGCATACAGTTGAGTAGTCTACTAGCATGGTCGACCTCCTTTGTCTATTTGAAAAAGTAGCTAGTAAGCTATAGTTAGTCGCCTAGCTCTCCGCAAATGGTTGACTGCTAAATCATGAGAGTGAATATTTTTTTACCTTTTCTTTGCGATTTCATTTTTTTTTTTTGGTTGAGTCTAAATACTCTATTTAGTGTGATTGGTTGAGTCTAGTTGCTAACTTATTAAAGGTTTTCAAGGTTATTCCATTAAAAAAAAAAAAAACTATGTTTTCATTCTAGAAAATGTTTTCAATAGATTATCACATTTGCAAAGTTTTCACATCAAAATCTGATGTGCCTTTTGGATATTCCCCATAACTAAATAATGAGGTTTCAATTTGTTGTTCTCCCACAAAAAAAAAATCCACATCTTCTTCAAGTTTAAGCAAGTAGGAAATATTTTTCAAAATAATCACCTACAAAGTGGTTTGAGGATAGAAAGTGGATATTCTTAAATTTAAAATTGATTTTAATCTTTGTTTTATAGAATTTTCATTGAAAAATTAAAGTTTTTGACCAAAAACTAAGGTTGTTCAACTTAAACAATAAGTTATTTCAAGGGATTACAAGTGGCTTCAAATGATTTATAAGATCTCATCAAAATGTTCTCTAAAATCTCTTTTGGAAAATGTTTTGATAAGCTACAGATGGATTGATTCCTCCATGGATGATGTGTAGGCAATCTACTTTGGTAGACTCAGCCATAACTTTAAAAACTTTGTTTCTTCCTCCTCCCCCCCTTTTCTCTTTATTTGATTTGTTGAGAATATTTGAGGTTTTTTGAAAGGACACAAATTAGTAGAGTTTCCATGGGGGCAAACTCCTTTATAAAAAATCTATGAAAAACCTTTTTAAAAGGAATTAAAGGGGTCAAAAAAAAAAAAAAAGAGAAAATGTTGCAGATGGTCTACGGGCAACTTCTACAAGTTGTCTTTCTCCCCTAATTTTCAATGTCTTCCACAAAATTTGAACTTTGAAATAAGGTAAGTGTAGTTATAATTCCTAGAATGGGCGTTTCAAGGTGTTAGGTCTTTTAAACCTTATTCATAGAAAGTTTAAAAGTCTACCTTCCCTATTCACTATGATACTCCTCGACCAAATCTCTTTTAAAAATTTTTTTCTTTGTTTTACCATTTGGAAAACTAAAATGAAATGGTGACTCAAATTTAAAAAAATATATATTTATATTTAAGGGAATTAATGCTTTGGTTTTTCTTTACTTATTTTTATTTTTTCACTAAAATGTGGCAATCAAAATGGCCCATTTCGAGCCCAATGTTGACAACAAGCAATTGAACATGTTTATGTTCAATTAAACTTGTGTAGCCTCTCTTTGCATGTGTTTTCCAAGATTCTCTGTGTGTGTGTGTGTGTGTGTGTGTGGTGTCTTGAACCTCTCTCCCTTTGCAATTGATTGTGTCTAACCCCTTGGGAGCATGTATGTATCCTTGTGAACATCTCTCTCCTCTTTGGATTGAACCTTAAGCTCCTTTAAATGAAGCAAGAGTGGGGCTTCCAATTCTTTTTAATCAAATTATCTAAATTTAACAGTTTATCAATAGATGAATCTTTTCATGTTAAATTATAAATAAATTATTAAAAAATTTGAACTGAAAAAAATAAAATTATAAGAACTAATCAAAAAATTTTATAAGAGCCAATAAAAAAAAATTGTACAACTAAATGATAAATAAATTATATATTTATTATTGTAACTGTTCAAGATTAAACTTGAACAATGGGACGATGGCAGCAAAATTTGATGGTGGCTGCTTCATCAACCAGCAACCCACCTCTGTTGAAATTGGGCAAGAGTTGGCCACCAACCTCACCAACTAGCCCACAAATTTTTATTTTAATCTTCACTTGTTCTGCTATAAATAGATGTGTGTGTGTGTGTGTGTGTGTGTGTAATGTAAAGTGTGGTGTAGAGTGAGAGTAAATAACTACTGAGCGTGAGGTTTTGAGATTTTTCCTCTATAATATTTTTATTCATATTGAAATCAATTGAGTGTAATTTCTCACTGAGTTTCAATCACAACCAGTGATTGAGTAAGTCCCCTCCACCCATCAGTGGAATCAGAGCATCCAAGTTTGCTGACATTCGCCAAATAGAGAGAAATTCAAATTTTATCCTAGATATGAAGTTACTTAAAATCCAAAATTGAGCATACCATTGTGAAATTCGCGTCGAGACGATTCCAACGGTGAAAATCGTGCTTTAAACGGAGTCCGGGAACCCTCGCACGTGTCATTTGATTCATCAAAAAATGAGCAGCTCAGAAGCTATCCCAAGTATAGGAGTTACGTCGTGTAATATTTAGCCCAAGGGATAGATTGTCTCCTCAGATAATGCATTTTAATCTCAAGTTTTACATTTTTCCAATAAAAATTAAAAAGTTACTAAACACAATTCAGATTCGGGTTTTTCAAGATTGTGGAGATTTCTTCTGACAAATTAAACGAACACACAAATTAAACCTTGATCCTAGCATGCATTGAAATAAATAATAAGAATGGAAACCCTACGTCTAATTACGTAGATATAGAAACACGTGTTAAACTTCGGAATTGAAAAGACGATAATTTAAACACGTAATTAAAACACGCTATAATGGAGACTCAATCAAACACAAACGCGAGTGATAAAAATCGGATCTTTAACAAAAGTAAAGAAAAAAATGAATCGAGACCAACTTTAAGGGCAACCAAGAACTCAGACAGAAATTAAGCTTTAACAACCTAAACTAAACTGAATAAGATAAAAATACGAACTTGAATAAGATGGACCTTAAACTAAATCAAGTTTCAACAAAAAAATTAAATTTTTAAAAGATCAACTAATCTAATTTCTTAAAACAAAAACATTTTTTTCCTTTTTTTGTATGTTATTCTCTTCTTTTTTTTTTCTTCTTTTTTTTTTTTTAGAACCAAACCGAACCTTATTAGACTAATTAAAGAACTCGAATTAAATCTATCGCTAAAATGATTTGAGACAATAAGTAAATAAATAAAATGCAATAATAAAACACTTTAAATATCATTGCAAATTCAAACTTTTCAAATATCCTTAATAAAAAAAATATCAATATTCAAATTAACAATAAAAGAAAAAAAAAGAAAAAAAGAAGAGAGAGAGAGAGAGAAGAGGCAAGCCGCAGCTGTGCTGGTTTTGGTAACTCGGGTGGTTGCAACTGGAGTAGGGTCTGTGGAGCTGGTTTACAGCAGCAGAGACCTTCAGTGATGGTGGCTGGTGCTGGTGGCTCGAGTGTGGTTGCAAGCAGGTGGCCTGGTTGCAGAGAGGACGCTCGGGTGGCCGTTGTGCAGTAGCAAGGTGGCTCGGGTGGCTGTGCAGTAGGAGGTGCTGGTGATGACTGTGATCATGAGTTGCAGCAGCTGAAGCAGGCAGTAGGGTGTTGGAGCTGGTCTGTGATGGTTACAGGAGTTTCTGGTATGGCAGCAGGTGGTAGAGAGAAGAAGGAAGAAGAGGGAAAGGGAGAGTAGGGAAGGAGAAGGAACTGAGGGAGAAGGGAAGAGCCGAGAGAGAGACTGAGAGAGAGGGAGAGAAAACAAGAGGGAGAGATACTGAGGGAGGAAAGAAAGAGCAAGGAAGGATGAGGAGAAAGAGAGTTGGGGAGAGTTTGAGGGAAGGAGAAAAGAGGGGTGCGCTGGAATGAGAGCCCCGGGGGATGCAAAGAGGAAAAGAAGGGGAGAAAAATATATAAAAGGGGAGGAAGGTGAAGCCCTATGCACGACCTAGCAAAGGCAACCCGACCCGGCCTGCATGGCCTGGTCACATCAATAAATATTTTTTTTCTTCTTTTTTCTTTTTTTTTGTTTTTTAGCAAACAAAGCCAATTTTGATCATTTTGGAGTTCGTTTCTCTCGAAACTCAAAACATGGAAATTTTAGATAATTGTTTCATCTTTTTTCAAAATTTTGAATCTTCTTGATCGGAGCTCGGACGAAAACGTTATCCGCAAACTATGAACTGATATCAGTTTTAGCTCCCGATAATTTTTTTCTACGATAAAAAAATATAAAGAATTCATAATTTACTCAATAAAATCAAAAGATTATAAATAGGACACCTTATTAAAATATTGAGAGTAATTAGGTATTTAATTAAAAATATAAGTCCTAATGTCTAAATTAAAACGCCTAATTATACAGTTTAAGTGCGTAATCATCATCACGCGCAAACAGAAGAAACAGCGTCTACTACACACGTCGGCAAGAATTTTGACCACCGATGTCATGCGCCCCATGTGCCCACATGTGTCTTCTTCGCCCAGCTGGTGAGATCCGACCTAGATACCCAATCCGAGACCTGGCCAAGCAACCTGAAACTTGTCCCGTGAACACAACTGGACCTGACTGATCAACTCGCGTCCAGTTGCTGACACGTAGCACGCACAGACGCCGCCACATGGCCATAATGGTAAATCTTAATGTCGTTATCTATATTAAAGTCAAACCGTTTTTTTTTTTTTTAAATCGGTTCAAAATTTTTGGTCGGTTCAGTGAGTTTTAGATCGGTTCTTCGCAACCCAAAATCGGTTCTTAAGATTTTTTGACCTTCTGAACACATTGGTGGCATCGGATTTACAAAAATCAGTCCCCATCTTTCTATTTTTTATTTATTAAATTCAATGGGGAATGGTGCTACCCAAGCGATCATTCCAAAGTTGACACAGGAGAATTATGACAACTGGTCTATTTAAATGAGAGCCCTTCTAGGTGCTTAGGATGTCATGGACATCGTTGAAGATGGGGACAGAGAAAGCTCATCAAAAGAAGCCGAAACAACTATGTCTGATGCTCAAAGAATGATCTTGCGAGTCTATCGAAAGAAGGATTGCAAAGCAAAGTCTATAATCTACCAAGGCCTTGACGAGGCCACGTTCGAAATCATCACCTCCGCCAAGACATCCAAAGAAGTTTGGGACTCTCTCCAATGAACACACAAAGGTGCAGACAAAGTGAAGGAGATTTGTCTTCAAACATTGCGAGGTAATTTCAAATCTTTAAAAATGAAATTGAAATTAGGATAGCTTCTCAAGAAGGGGAGTGAATTGGATTTTTAAAAATATTTCAATTTTAATACTTTGTTTTTCAACAATCACAACAAGTAAATACAAAATCAATTCAACCACAACCAATCAATAAGATAATCAAAATCTTGATCTTTGTATCAATAGCCCTATAGTAAATTGTAGAGCACGCTGAATTTATGTAAGCCCTGTGTTTATTTCAAACTCACAATTCTTCTTTGTGTTTAGTTTTTAAACAATCTTTCAGATTAATAACCATACACTCAGAATTAACAATTTAAAGCATACACGCAGGTTGTAAGTATGGCTAAAAAATAAAGAGTAAGGAAAAAAAGAGAGACACAAGGTTTTACGAGGTTCGGCTTATACCCAGCCTACGTCCTCGCCTTTGGTAAACCACCAAAGGATTCACTAGTTCAGTTTCGTTGACGGGTGGAATAATACCGATTACAATCACTCCTTCCTTTATGCTAGAGTCTACCTCCCTAAATGATATTCCCTCATTTGGTCCAACGATTCCGCAACTTTGAATCGTCTATAAATAAGAACCAAGATAGAGAAAATTTTTTGTACAAGAAAATACTCTCACAGTAAAGTAAGTTAGTACAACATTCAGCACAAGTATACTTCAAAGTAAATCAAATATAAAAGGATTGAAGCTCAATACTCAATTTATATCACCAAATATCTTCCAAGTATTGAAAGATTCAGACTTTGAAGGCTCTACTTCGGAATTTGTATCAGTAGTAACTCAGTAGTTGAAGTAGGAAGAACACAAGAGAGTTTGAAAGCTTTTTGAGAACTTTGATTGGTGGAAATTTCTTGGTGTTTAAAATCTTTGAAGTTTGGGGCTATTTATAGAAGTTTTAAATATAATTCCTTGTTCCCCAAGTTTACCTAGAGTAATCCCAAAGTATTTTAAAAGAGTAGTGCCCAAAAAATCCATTTAAAAAATCTTCCCGTTAGAAATGTTTAAACAAATGTTCGAGTGGCAGTTGCCAGCCACGACCTGGTAGTCGCCTGTCATAGAAGAACTTTAAAACTCATAACACTGGTAGTCGCCTGCCAGAACCCAAGCAGTCACCTATCATGACCACCCAGGCACCTGGTTATGTTCAGACAGTCGCCTGGCACCCTACTGCCTCTTTGAAAATTTTTCATTTAATTTGGGCAGTCGCCTGCCACACGGAGTCAATCGCCTGACCCTTCTGTTTTTTAATAAACATTTCTTTTTAAAACCCTTTTTTTTTTTAATTTGAAAAACATACTTTAGGGTTTTTCTAAAAATATATTTCTAAGTTTCTTTTGATTTTATAAGAGCTTCAATTCAGTTTATACTTGAAATTAACTTGAAGTACTTACATACAAACATCCTTAAAACTTTATTCCTTTGATCTTCAAGTAAGTCCTTGTTCTTCTATCGTCTTTGAGTTTCTAATCTTTTCTTTGAGCTTCTAATCTTTTCTTTGAGCTTTCATCAAGTTATCATTAATCCTTATGCTCTTCAAGATCTTTTTTGATCCATAAACTTTATCATCATTTTGAGCTTTGTCACTACCTTTAAGCTTTGCCTTTTTTCTGAAAAAATTTCACCTAAACCATATTAAACACATCATGATTTGTTATCATCAAAATAAGAATTGTAAGCCTTGTTAGACTAACAATCTCCCCTTTTTTGATGATGACAAATGGAGAGCAAAAATAATAAGATATAATACTCATGGCTCCCCCTTTCAACAAGCATGATATATTCATAGTCATATAAGTAATGAATTCATGTTACTTGCAAAATGATCATACCCATATATATCCATCCATACAAGATAATCCATACATATTCATAGTTTTACAAACCATAGCATATTTCATTTTTGCACTTCCTTCTCTTAAACATCTCCCCCTTTGGACATCAATCAAAAAGGAGAAAAGAGTGATACAAAAAAAATATAGTGAAGAGTTGTAATACATAGTACTTGTAGATCTTACAAACATAAAGAACATGCTATCTGGTGAAGCACTAATACATAGACAAAAGTGTTAAATAGCTCATAGATGAAACACATCAATCGAAGGCTTCCATAAACCCACTTTCATCTTCTTCTTCTTCTTGTTCGCCAGATTCATCATCACTCAATGGAGTAGAGCAGATATCCATATGAGATTTTTCTTTAGAAGAGCTAGCCAAATGTTTCTCAATCTTGTCAACATGCTGAACAAGACTGGAACAATGAGTTTCCAACCTTCTCCTTTAGTGTACAATGTCTAGATTGCATTCCATCACTGAAGGTCATATAGTGATTATAAAATGAAACGAACCAAGGAGGAGTTTCTGGGTTAAGCTGTACTGAAAGGGCTGGCATGGAAGGTTGAGGAGGTGGTGCAGATGAGATGTGACGATGTACCTTATGAAACCACTCTTGAGGAGAGTGCTTATATCCCATACACTTAAGAATAGTATCAGAAAAGATATCGTAATGGGTTTTGCTAGTGAAGTTAAATGATGGTGTAAGAACATTAAAATGAGCAAATACTATATTTAACATCCCAGCATATGGTAAAATGACACGAGGAACATCAGCTTTCATAATAATCCATTTGATAAGTAAACTTGGAAGATCCAACTTTTTTCCTTTAAGAATGCACCACATAACAAAACAATCTAAGAAGGAAATATGATCATGAGAACCGGAACGTCGTAGGATATTATATGTAATAAGTTTGTGCAAGATTAAAGCTTGGAGATTGAGCTGTTTGTAAAGAGGTGGATGCCCAAAGAAGATAGGTGTATCAGTTATGACTAGGGGTAAAAATTCCTCTAAAGTAAATCCTTGGAACATTATCCATTGTTTCTCAACAATGTGAAACTCAAAATCTCTTGGCTTGACTTGAAGAATTTTTCCCAAAGATATGGGAGTAAGATGAATATTTTGCCCTAGAAGATTTGTTTTGATCCCATTTTTCAAACCTTTCCATATTTGCATAGAAAATCCAAACCACGTTTGGATAGTATCCTTTTACTTGATATGTAATAAACTGATCCCACCCAATTTCCTTAAAAAGTTCCATAATTTCAGGAAAATCTAAATTGAATAATGTAACATCAAGGACCTTACCTAGAATGGGTTCTGCTGAAGCGATTTGATTCCTATAGAGTTGCTTAGCATGTGGAGTTACTAACCATTTCTCTACTTCATCATTGTTGATCCTTGTTGAAGAGGAAGAACCCTTGTTACCAACCGATTTTATCGGTGGCATGTTTGTATTGAAGAGGAAGATTGATAAACCCTAGGTTGTATTCGTGATTTGATATGGAGGGTAGGTTTGATGCTCGGTTTCAGGCTAATTTGGAAGAAGAGTCTGTGTGAAAAAGAGTAGGAAAGAAGATTTTTGGAGAGAGAGAAGAAGGAGTAGGCGCCTGATGGAAGTTAAAAAGACATAAAACAGGGTTTTAAACCCTACCTACCGCGAGGCAAGCTCCTGTCAATAAAAAAACTTGAAAGTCAGTAAACTGGCAGTCACCTGGCACCTTGGTGGCAGTCGCCTACCAAGTAGAAAAATTTTTAGTTTGCTTCTTAAATATGCATCATTCCCAATTCTCTTCTAATGAATATGAATCGCTCTTCAGAGAGTGGTTTTGTGAATATATCTATTAATTGATCATTTGTATTTACAAATTCTAGCATTATGTCTTCGTTTTGCACATGATCTCTCAAGAAGTGATGTCTTATGTCAATATGTTTTGTTCTTGAGTGAGATACCAAATTTTTTGAAATATTTATGGCACTTGTGTTGTCACATTTTATTGGAATAGTTTGATATTGAATTTTGAAATCTTTTAGTTGTTGTTTCATATACAATGTTTGGGCATAGCAACTCCCTACTGCTATGTATTCTGCTTCTGCTGTGGATAATGCTACAGAGTTTTATTTCTTTGAAGACTAGGAGACTAAAGAGTGTCCTAGAAAATGACACGTTCCACTTGTGCTTTTTCTATCTATCTTGCATCTAGCAAAGTCTGCATCAGAATAGCTTATCATTTCAAATTCAGTTCCCTTTGGATACCATAAACCTAGTTCAAGTGTGCCTAGTAGATATCTAAGGATTATTTTAACCATTGATTGGTGTGATTCCTTAGGAGCCAATTAGGACCTAGCACACATACATATGCTAAACATAATGTTCGGTCTACTTGCTATTAAGTAAAGTAAGATTCCTATCATGTCTCGGTAATGTTTGGTATCTACTTGTTTCCCTTTTTCATCCTTGTCAAGACTAGTTGAAGTGCTCATGGGAGTTCCTATAGGTTTATTTTCTTCCATATCAAACTTCTTTAACATGTCTTTAATATATTTAGTTTGATTTATAAAAGTTCCATTTTTTTTTGTTTGATTTGTAATCCTAGAAAGTAATTTGACTCCCCATCATGCTCATCCCAAACTCTTTTTGCATAGACTTAGCAAATTCATTACACAATTCCTCATGAGTTGCTCCAAAAATAATATTATCAACATAAATTTGTACTATAAGCATGTCTTTATTTTTTGTTTTTATAAATAAAGTGCTATCAATCTTTCCTCTTGAAAAATTGTTTTGAATTAGGAACTTGCTTAGACTTTCATACCAAACTCTAGGAGCTTGCTTCAATCCATATAAAGCTTTTGTAAACTTAAATACATGATCTGGATTTTTTGAATTTTCAAAACCTGGAGGTTGTTTTACATATACTTCTTCATTTATATATCCATTTAAAAAAGTACTTTTTACATCCATTTGGTATAATTTGAAGTCCTTATAGGCTGCATAAGCTAAGAGCATCCTAATTGCTTCCATTCTTGCTATGGGGGCAAAGGTTTCATCGTAATCAATACCTTCTTCTTGATTATAACCTTGTCCTACTAGCTTAGCTTTATTTCTTATAACTATCCCATGTTCATCCTTTTTATTTCTAAACACCCATTTAGTTCCTATGATTGATTTGTCTTTGGGTTTAGGTATAAGTTCCCACACTCTGCTTTTTTCAAATTGATTTAGTTCCTCTTGCATAACTATAATCCAGGAGTCATCTTTTAAGGCTTCTTCAATATTCTTGGGTTTATCTTGAGATAAAAAGGCAAAATGGTTGCAAATATTTTTCAATGAGGCTCGAGTGGTTATTCCTTTTGAAGTTTCTCCAAGTATTTATTCTTTTGGATGACTTTTAGCATATCTCCATTCTTTAGGTAGTTCTAGATTTTCTATAATGTTTTCATTTGAAGTCTCATTACTATTTTCTTCTTTTATTTCAAGATCTTCTTCTTTTTGTGGAATATCTTCTTTTTCATCATTCTTAATTTTATTTTCATAATTGTTAGATTCATCAAATGTTATGTGTATTGATTCAATGATAGTAAGAGTTCTTCTATTATAAACCCTATAGGCTTTACTATTTGTAGAGTAGCCTAAAAAGATACCTTCATCGGATTTTGCATCAAACTTTCCTAAATCATCTTTAGTGTTAAGGATAAAACATTTGCATCCAAATACATGAAAGTAAGAGATATTAGGTTTTCTTCCTTTCCATAGTTCATACGATGATTTTTCTATACTTGATCTTATAGATACCTTATTTACAATATAACATGCTGTATTTACAGCTTCAGCCCAAAAGTATTTAGGTAGGTTATTTTCATTTATCATTGTTCTTGCCATTTCTTGTAGGGTTTTATTTTTTCTTTCTACAACTCCATTTTGTTGTGGAGTTCTGCTGAGAAATTATGGTTTATTCCATATTTATTACAGAATTTATCAACCTCTTTGTTTTTAAACTCCCTACCTTGATCACTTCTAAAACTTGTTACATTATAGCCCTTTTCATTTTGTAATTTCTTATATAAGGTGATTAGCATGTCACAAGCTTCATCTTTATTTGTTAGGAATAATACTCAAGTGAATCTTGAATAATCATCCACTATTACAAAAGCATATTGTTTTCCTCCTAGGCTTAAGGTTCTAGTTGGACCGAATAAGTCTAGGTGTAATAGTTCTAGGGGTCTTTTAGTAGATATATACCTTTTTTCTTTTTAAAGCTTGTTTTAACTTGCTTTCCCTTTTGGCATGCGTCACACATCTTGTCTTTTATGAATTTGGTATTTGGTAATCCTTTTACAAGATTTTTCTTTGATAATTTGGATAATAAGTCCATGCTAGCATGTCCTAACTTCCTATGCCATAGCCAACTTATTTCATTCATGGCTGTCAAACAAGTTACGTTTTGATTCATTAGATTCTCAAGGTTTATACAATAAACATTATTTATCCCAAGAGTTATAAAGAAGATTTTATTTTCTTTGAGATTCTGAATAACACATTTTTCTTTCTTAAAGCTTATTTCAAACCCTTTGTCACTCAATTGGCTAATGCTTAAAAGATTGTATTTTAAACCTTCTACTAATAATACATTATCAATAGTAATAAAAGATTCTTTACCTATTCTCCTGATGCCAATGATCTTATCTTTGCCATTATCGCCGAAGGTGACATGTCCTCCATCTTTTTGTTTTAGAGAGGAAAACTTGGTCTTATCGCCGGTCATGTGTCTTGAACACCCGCTGTCCAAGTACCACTTGTCCGTTGATGATGTTGTCCTAAAACATACCTACAATGGAGGATTCATTGTGTTAGTCTTTGGAACCCAAATCCTTTTAACTTTCTTTGTTTTCTTATTAGTTTCATTAGTAACTTTCCATTCTCCTTGTACTTTAACATACTTCCTTTTTAGTGGGCAATCAAACATTACGTGACCTTTAGTTTTGCACATATAGCAAGTACTGTGTTCATGTTTGTTGTTTGAGGAAGTGCTAGCATAGTGCTTGGTTTCCTTGACGAAGTATCCCATGTATAATTTCTTATTCTTTTTGTTTGTTTTACCATTGTAACCTATTCCTTCTTTATTCTCATGTAGCATTTGCTATCCAATCATTTTTTCAAAATTATCTTTACCTTTTGTAAAATTATATATAATTTTTTCTTTATCTTCTACTAATTTCTTTAGTTCATTTATTTCTAAATCCTTTCTATTCAAGTTTTCTTTATGAGTTTTTCCTAATTCTTGAGTTACTCTACTTACTTCCTCCTCTAGCTTCTCAATACAAGAATCTTTTTCTTTTTCAATGGTTTTGAATGATTTAAGTTGCTTCAATAGTTCTTTATTTTGATCCTTCAAGGTTATATTTCTTTTGAAAATTTTTATGAATCTTTTATGTAAGGAAAATAATTCGGCTTGTAATTCTTTGTATGAGGGCATACTATCACATGACTCGTCACAAGATTCATTGCAAGATTCTTTTGAAGAGTAGTAGGAATTTACCTCTTCATCATTCGCCATGAAGCATACGTTTGCCATCTCTTGTTCTCTTGATTCGTTTTCCGTTTCACTGGAGCTTGAGTCATCCCAAGTAGCCTTCATAGCTTCCTTCTTTTTCTTCTTTTCTTTCTTGAGTAATGGGCAGTTTGGTTTGATATGTCCTGGTTTTTTACAGTGATAACATATAGGAGGTTCACTTTTACTTTTATTTTCTTTTCTACTTGATTCTCCTTTTTCAGTTTTCCTTTTATTGAACTTTCTAGGAAATCTTTTATTCCTTCTATAAAACTTTCCTAGTCTTTTAGACATGAATGCTAAATTCGTCTTGATTTAAGTCACTTGTTTCACTTTCTTCTTCACTTGAGCTGCGGCTTGATGCTTTTAGTGCAATAGATTTCTTATGCTTTGGTTCAGGATTTCTTTCTTTTAGAGCCATTTCATAGGTAAGGAGTGAACCTATGAGTTCATCTAAGGAGGTGGTCTTAAGGTTTCTTCCTTCGATAATTTCTGTAGCCTTAGGTTCCCATATGGAGGGAAGGCCTCTCAAAATTTTCCTAATCATTTCATAGGTGGTATAAGTTTTTCCTAAGGCACTTAAGGAATTGATTATGTGGGTGAATCTTGTGTACATAATTGATATGGATTCATCTGAATTCATCTTGAATGCTTCATATTTGCTTGTTAACATGTCTATCCTATTGTCCCTAACATCAGTAGTTCCTTCATACGTAACTTCTAATTTGTCCCATATTTTTTTAGCCGTTTTACAAGCTATGACCCTATTAAATTCGTTAGCATCTAAAGCACAAAACAAAGCATTTATAGCACTTGAGTTTATTTGAAACATTTTATAATCTGAATTGATCATGTCCTTTTTCTATTTTGGAATTTGTTTTCCATCTACTATCTTGGTGGGAATAAGGTCTCCATCCATAATTACTTCCTATGCTTTCCAATCCATGTGTTGGAGGTAGATTTGCATTCACTTTTTCCAAAAGGTGTAGTTGTGTCCACAAAAGATTGGTGGACGAGTTGAGGATTGGCCCTCTCCAAAAGGAGCTACTCCTATGTTTACCATTTAGATATCTTTATAGCTTCTTGTTAGGAATTTGCTATAACCTTGCTCTGATACCAATTGAAATTAGGATAGCTTCTCAAGAGGGGGGTGAATTGGATTTTTAAAAATATTTCAATTTTAATACTTTGTTTTTCAAAAATCACAAGAAGTAAATAAAAAATCAATTCAACCACAACCAATCAAAAAGATAATCAAAATCTTGATCTTTGTATCAATAGCTCTGTAATAAATTGTAAAGCACGCTGAATTTATGTAAGCCCTGTGTTTATTCCAAACTCACAATTCTTCTTTGTGTTTAGTTTTTAAACAAACTTTCAAAATAATAAGTTTAGGATAATCAACCAATGTAGTCCCTTTCGGTTTTTGCAATCAATGTTGATCAAGCCAAAACAAATTATCCTCCGGTCTATTTAACAACCATACACTTAAGAATTAACAATTTAAAGCATACACGCAGGTTGTAAGTATTCCTAAAAAATAAAGAGTAAGGAAGAAAATAGAGACACAAGGTTTTACAAGGTTCAACTTATACACAGCCTAGTCCTCGCCTTTGGCAAACCACCAAAGGATTCACTAGTTCAGTTCTGTTGAGAGGTGGAACAATATCGATTACAATCACTCCTTCCTTTAGGCTAGAGTCTACCTCTCCAAACGATATTCCCTCATTTGGTCCAACAATTCTGCAACTTTGAATTGTCTATAAACGAGAACCAAGATAGAGAAAAGTTTGTGTACAAGAAAATACTCTCACAGCAGAGTAGGTTAGTACAACATTCAACATAAGTATACTTCAAAGTAAATCAAATATAAAAGGATTGAAACTCAATACTAAATTTAGATCACCAAATATCTTCCAAGTACTGAAACATTCAGACTTTGAAGGCTCTATTTCGGAATTTGTATCAGCAGTAACTCAGTAGTTGAAGTAGGAAAAATACAAGAGAGTTTAAAAGCTTTTTGAGAACTTCGATTGCTAGAAAATTTCTTGGTGTTTAAAATCTTTGAAGTTTGGGGCTATTTATAGAAGTTTTAAAAATAATTCCTTGCTCCCTAAGTTTACCTGGAGTAATCCCAAAGTATTTTAAAAGAGTAGTGCCCTCAAAATCCATTTAAAAAATCTTCCCGTTAGAAATTTTTAAACAAACGTTCAAGTGGCAGTCGCCTGTCATAGAAGAACTTTAAAACTCAGAACATTGGCAGTCACCTAGAATGACCACCCAGGTGCTTGGCTATGTTCAGGCAGTCACCTGGCACCCTACTGCCTCTTTGAAAATTTTTCATTTTATTTAGGCAGTCACCTGCCACAAGGAGTCAGTCGCCTGACCCTTCTGTTTTTTAAAAAACTTTTCTTTTTAAAACCCTTCTTTTCTTTGATTTGAAAAACATACTATAGGGTTTTTCTAAAAATATATTTCTAAATTTCTTTTGATTTTATGAGAGCTTCAATTTAGTTTATACTTGAAATTAACTTGAAATACTTACATACAAACATCCTTAAAACTTTATTCCTTTGATCTTCAAGTAAGTCCTTGTTCTTCTATCATCTTTAACTTTCCGATCTTTTCTTTGAGCTTTCATCAAGTTATCTTTAATCCTCATGCCCTTCAAGATCTTTTTTGATCCATAAACTTTATCATCCTTTTGAGATTTGTCACTACCTTTAAGCTTTGCCTTTTTCCCTAAAAAGTTTCACTTAAACCAAATTAAACACATCATGATTTGTTATCATCAAAATAAGAATTGTAAGCCTTGTTAGGCCAACAGAAATCTATTGAATCTATTACTGACTACTATACACAAGTTATGGTAGTATCAAATCAATTGAGAAGAAATGGAGAGACTCTCAATGACGAGAGAATTTGTGAGAAAATTTTGTGATCTTTGGATCCAAAATATGATTATATGGATGTGACCATTGAAGAAACAAAAGATGTGGAAACCATGTTCGTAAAAGAACTTGTGGACTCACTCCAAGCCCATGAGTAGAAAGTCAACAGAAGGAGAGATGATAAAGCATTGGAGCAAGCCCTTCAAACGAAGTTGTCTCTCACTACAAATAGATACGATAAAGGGGGAACATCATAGCGAGGAAGAGTGTTGGCCTTACTAGGTTTGATACTCCATTTTGATGCTAACAAACAAGTAGGATTTAACATGTTTTAGTTGAGTGTTGTTTTTCTCAGGAATTCATATTGTATAAATCCTAAGAACAATGAAACTTTGTTCATAAAGGGTTCGGAATAATATTTAAGAAAGAAAAATGTGTTATTCAAAATCCTAAGAACAATGAAACTTTGTTTATAACTCATAGGTTAAACAATGTCTATTGTATAAATTTTGAGAACTTAGTAAATCAGAATGTAACTTGTTTGGTAGCAATGAATGAAATAAGTTGGCTATGACATAGGAAACTAGGACATGCTAACATGGACCTATTATCAAAATTATCAAAGAAAAATCTTGTCAAAGGACTACCTAATACAAAATTCATAAAAGACAAGATATGTGATGCATGTCAAAAGGGAAAACAAGTTAAAACAAGTTTCAAAAAGAAAAAATACATATCTACAAAAAGACCCCTAGAATTGTTGCACCTAGACCTATTTGGTCCAACTAGAACCTTAAGTCTAGGAGGAAAACAATATACTTTTGTAATAGTGGATGTTTATTCAAGATTCACTTGGGTATTATTTCTAGCAAACAAAGATGAAGCCTATGACATGCTTATTACTTTATGTAAGAAATTACAAAATGAAAAGGGCTATAATATAACAAGCTTTATGAGTGATCAAGGTAGGGAATTTAAAAAAAAAAATGTTGAAAAATTCTGCAATGAATATGGAATAAATCATAATTTTTCTGCACCTAGGACTCCACAACAAAATGGAGTTGTAGAAAGAAAAAATAGAACTCTACAAGAAATGGCAAGAACAATGTTGAATGAAAATAATCTACCTAAATACTTTTGGGCAGAAGCTGTAAATACAGTATGCTACATTGTAAATAGGGTATCAATAAGATAAAAAAATGGACAAAACACCATATGAACTTTGGAAAGGAAGAAAACCTAATATTTCCTACTTTCATGCATTCGAATGCAAATGTTTTATTCTTAATACTAAAGATGATCTATGAAAATTTGATGTAAAATTTGATGAAGGTATCTTCCTAGGGTACTCTATAAATAGTAAAGCTTATATGGTTATAATTAAAGAATCTTTACTATTATGGAATCAATACACATAACATTTGATGAATCAAACAATCATGACAATAAAAATGAGGATGATAAAAAAGAAGATACTCCACAAAAAGAAGAAGATCTTGAAATAAAAGAAGAAATCAATAATGATGCTCCAAATGAAAACCTTATAGAAAATTTGAAGCTTCCTAAAGAATGGAAATATGATAAAAATCAGCCAAAAGAACAAATTCATGGTGAAACATCAAAAGGAATAACAACTAGAGCCTTATTAAAGAATATTTGCAACCATTATGCTTTTTTATCTAAAGATGAACCCAAAAATATTGAAAAAGCCTTAAATAATGATTCTTGGATCATAGCTATGCAAGAGGAACTAAATCAATTTGAAAGAAGTCAAGTATGGAAACTTATACCTAAACCCAAAGACAAATCAATCATAGGAACTAAATGGGTGTTTAGAAATAAAAAGAATGAAACTAGAGTAGTTGTAAGAAATAAAGCTAGTCTTGTAGCACAAGGTTACAATCAAGAAGAAGGCATTGATTATGAAGAAACCTATGCCCCTATAGCAAGAATGGAAGCTATAAGGATGCTTCTTGCCTATGCAGCCTATAAAGACTTCAAATTATACCAAATGGATGTAAAAAGTGCATTTCTAAATGGCTATATTAATGAAGAAGTCTATGTTAAACAACCTCCAGGTTTTGAAGACTCTAAAAATTCAAATCATGTATTTAAGTTAACTAAGGCCCTATATGGATTGAAACAAGCTCCTAGAGCTTGGTATGATAGGTTAAGCAAATTTTTACTCCAAAATAATTTTTCAAGAGGAAAAATAGACAACACTTTATTTATAAAAACCAAAGATAATAATATGCTTATAGTTCAAATTTATATTGATGATATTATATTTGGAGCTACTCATGAAGATTTGTGTAATGAATTTGCTAAAACTATGCAGAGAGAGTTTGAAATGAGCATGATGGGAGAATTAAATTACATTCTAGGTTTGCAAATCAAACAAGCTAAAAATGGAAATTTCATAAATCAAACTAAGTATATTAAAGACATGTTAAAGAAGTTTGATATGAAAGAAAGTAAACCTATAGGAACTCCTATTAGCACTTCAACTAGTCTAGATAAGGATGAAAAAGGGAAACAAGTTGATACCAAACATTATCGAGGTATGATAGGAAGTTTACTTTACTTAACAGCAAATAGACTAGATATAATGTTCAGTGTGTGTATGTGTGCTAGGCTCCAATCGGCTCCTAAAGAATCACATCAAACAGCAGTAAAACGAATTCTTAGATATTTGCTAGGCACACTTGATTTAGGGTTATGGTATCCAAAAGGAACTAATTTTGAAATGATGAGTTATTCAGATGTAGATTATGCAGGATGCAAAATAGAAAGAAAAAACACTAGTGGGACTTGCCACTTTTGAGGACACTCATTACTTTCATGGTTTTCAAAGAAACAAAATTTCGTAGCATTATCTACAACTGAAGCAGAATACATAGCAGCTGGGAGCTGTTGTGCTCAAATTTTATACATGAAATAACAATTAAAGGACTTCAAAATTCAAATATGAAACAATCCCCATAAAATGCTATAATACATGCGCAATAAATATTTCAAAGAATCTGGTATCACATTCAAGAACTAAACATATTGATATACATCATCACTTTTTAAGAGATAATGTAGACAAGAAAGAAATAGTTCTTGAATTGTAAATGATCATGCTCAATTAGCTGATATATTTACCAAACCATTAGCTGATGATCAATTTATATTTATTCGACGAGAATTAGGCATATTACATATAAGAGAAGTTAACTAAAAAGGGGAAGAAGCTGAGTTTGGTCAGGACGGACAATTGCCAGGGAGGTGACAGATGACTGGCAAGCTACTATCTATGTAAAAAACAGTAGACAGACGACTGCCAATGAGCTCGCAGTTGACTAGCAGGCTACTGTCTGTGGACAGACGGTTGTCCAATTAGACACAAACGACTGTCTCATGGCGGGTAAGGTACTTTTCACTTAAAAACATGATTTTTAAACCCTACAGACGACTGACCATTCATCTTCCTTCCTCTAAAACATTTTCTCTTCTCTTTCCTTTCGTCTCTTTCTCTCCCAAGCTTCACAAAACTATTATCCATCATACCCTACTGCATACATATCTAGGGTTTCTACTTGTCAAGATGGTTCATACCAAAACTGTGGGAAAGAAGGACAAAGTTTCTTCGTCTTCTTCAAAGCCTACAAGCAACGATGACGTCAAAAAATGGCTGGTCTCTACACACGCAAAATCGTTGTATCAGAATCATCTATCAGCTATTGAACCGATGTTCTATAAGATTTTAGATGTTACCTTCTTTGAAGAAAATTTTCTTGAAATTTTAGACATGTTCAAAGCTATAAGATGGGAGAAGTTTATCCTTCATCAAGTAAAAGATTATTATCCAAATCAAATTAAGATTTTTTTACTCTAACTTGGTTAAGAAGGAAGATGGCATTACTTCTAAAATTTATGTTCAAAGGATTACACTTACCCCATACTCATTACGGAAAATTCTTCATATCAAGCATGGGAATTTTGAGTGTACACAAGTTAAGAAGCATAGGACCATGGAACAAGGATTTACACCACAAGAATTTCTGCCTTTTGTGATGAATGATGCACCTGTGTATTTTGGACATCCTCCACCATACAAGCAGCTAAATCTCCAGGCACAAATTCTGCATAAGATCATTGCATACAACATAATTTCGAGGTCTGGATCCTTTGATAACGTTTCATATTTTGATTGTTTTGTTATGTGGTGCTTACTCAAAGGGAAGAAACTAGACTTATCAAGTATCATACTGAAGTGGATGGTAATGAAGCTTGAATCACCTAGAATTGGGCTTCCATACGGTGGTATTTTTTCCTTAATCTTGGCCCATTTTCAAGTCCTCTCTCCAGCTTCAAAAATAGTAAAAAGAACCCATTATTATGTTTTCTTCATCTACTACATTGAAATGAAGGGGTTACAAAAAGTATACCGAGGGTTGGATGTTCTGGGGCAATAGACCGGCAAGACCTGCACCTGAGGAAAGGAGTCCAGCTCTTGAAGAAGCTGATATGCCACCTTGGTTTGTTCCATTTTATTAGAATTATACTAACTTCAGTTCTGAAATGAGAGAAAACTTTTCTTCTCTTCAAGATAAACTCTCCACCATTGATGACAAGTATACCTCATTAGACACTCATATTGCTAAGATAGAACATCATGTCACTAAACATGACACTGATTCAAATAATGAGGATAGTAAAAATTTTGAAGAGGAAGAAGTTGAATCTGAAGAAGGTGAAGGAGAAGAAAAAGAAAAAGAAGCGGAAGAAGATGCAGGAGATAATGAAGCAGCAACTAAAGAAGAAGAAGAAGAAGGTTCACAGCAATCCAAAGGAAAAGGATTTTCTAAAGACAGTGACACTAACTCTGACATATAGACTTATGTTGGTATTTTTGCTCTTTTGTATGCTTAAATTCTGGATTTTTTTTTTTTTTTGGTTGATCAAAAGGGGAGAATGTGTAAGCTAAAGACTATAATTCTCTATATTTATTATAGCTCTGAAACTCTAAACTTTTGCAATGTTTTGTTATTAGTTTGATGTAATTATAAGTTCTAATATTAATGATAATTATGAAAACTTTGCAAGTTCTAATTTGAGTACGCTGCTTGACAGGGGGAGTATTATGAGTTATCATTTGAGCATAATTCTTAATCAATTGCTATTTGCCCTTGATTAATATATACTCAAATTATATTTTTTGCTTGATGTCAAAGGGCGAGATGTGTTTAGCCAAAATTTTTCTTGAATTTGAAAAGAGCATGAATGATATTGATAAAGCATAAATGATATTGATAAAGCATGAATGATATTGATGAAACTTATTGAAAGGGGGAGTCTTTTTTTTTAAGGCTTACTCTCACTTAAAATTTTTGCTTCTTGTTTGTAATCATCAAAAAGGGGGAGATTGTTGGCCTTACTAGGTTTGATACTCCATTTTGATGCTAACAAACAAGTAGGATTTAACATGTTTTAGTTGAGTGTTGTGTTTTCTCATGAATTCATATCGAAGGTACTCATATAGCATGAATCAAAGTCTGATAGTATGGATCAAAGTCTGAAGAACATAAGAGCATAATGATTAAAGAAGATCAACATGAGAGACTAAAGTTCAAATTATTTTGAGAGATCAGAGATTAGCAACAAAGAAAGTTCAGAGCAAAGGAGAAATTTTGAGAACTTAGGACAAGTCTTTGTAAGTACTCTAAGTTTATTCAAGTATGAATTTTTCATTTTGAAGCTAATTAGACAAAGAGACTTAGAGACCTTAAGATAATAACTTGGAACATGTTTTCAAAGTTAAAACAAATTTATATTCAAAGTAAAAATGAGAGAGAAATCAAAAAGTGACTAAGAAAGAAATTTATTTAGTTGATAGATGACTGTGTGGTTATAGACAAACGACTGGCTAAATTAAAGGCTTAAAATTGAAACATAGAAGTTTGACAGACAACTGTTAAGGCTCCCACAAATGACTGTCAATGAAAAGTGAGAAGATTGTGTAGGTTTCCCCAGACGTCTGTCCACCTTATATGTTACTAAAAGGCTCAAAATTACACATGGACAGATGATTATCATCATATGGACAGATGACTATCACCTTATATTCTAATGACAGACGACTGCCACTTAAGGGACAGACGACTGCCACCTTTCTGCCTATGATTGTTACCGTTATATTACATGGATAGACGACTGTCAGGACTTCATAGTCATCTGCCTCACGGCAATTTTCTATTTTCCAATGGATATAATTTTTGAAATTCAAATTTTTGGAAACTTAAATAAGTGTAATATATGGAAACAAGCCTGAGTATCCTTTAGGGAACAAGCAAGAAGGTTTTATTCATCTATAAATACCCCCAAGACTCATTGAATTAATCACCAAGATTATTAAGAGCTCACAATCTGCTGTCATAATCTCTCTCACTCTGAAATTCTAAAAGTGCCTCATATTGCTCTCATCCTTACTCGAAATTAAGAGAAGTTCTTACTGAATTTCATTGTGCTTGATCATTGTGTTGCTAATTATTTCATTGAAAAATACCCATGGTGATAAATTCCTAAGAGCTTCATTCTGAAATTTATATTCTGAATTTACTGAAGTGCATTAGTGTTTTAAACTTGTACTAATCAGCTCTTTGAAGAGCAAGTTCTTGTACGTATTGTTTTTCTATCTTTGTAACAAGGCTTGTTGACGATTTGAGTAGTTGAATTGTTGTACCAAACAATGGGAGATTGTTTGGAGAAGGCGAGCTCTAGCCTTACCCAAGGAGTGCTTGTAATTGGTTTTGTTCCGACTGATAAAGGAACGGTTATAGTGGATCCTTTGGTGGTTTGGCCAAGGACGAGGACGTAGGCCAGAACCGAACCTCGTAAAAATCCTTGTGTTCTTCTTTCTGTACTTTACTCTTTATTTTTCAAGGATATAATCTGCGTGGTTGTTTTAAATTTCAATTCTGAATGTTTGGTAGTTAAATAGATCGGAAGGTAATTCGTTTTGGATAAATCAGCATTGATTGCGAAAACTGAAAGGGATTACGTTGGTTGATTATCCTTGACCTATTAATCTAAAGTTTATTTAAAAACTGAACATTGGGAAGAAAAATAATTGTGTACAGGGCTTAAACTGAGTGCAGCAAATTTTCACATATATTGTTATTTAAATTGAGAGTTTGATCTTGTTGTGATTGATTGTGATTGTTTCTAAGATTTGCAACTTAAAAGAACTAACTCTAAAGGAAAAATTTTTAAAACAAATTCACCCCCCCCATCCCCTCTTAGGAAGCTATTCTTAATTTCAAAGAGGATGAGGCTGAGGATCTCATGGAAGAAATTATGGAAATGTTGACCCAAAAGAAGGTCGCAAAGGTGGAAGAGGTCCCACTAGAAAAGGACGCAATCAACAGAATTATGTCCCACGAGGCAGAGGACAAGGAAGAAGAGGGGGATACAATAACCGTCCAAACATAGAAAAGAGAAATGTTCAGTGTAACAACTGCCACAAGTACGGACACTACAGTAATGAGTGCAAAGGTAATCCCCAAAATCACAAAGCAAATGAAAATGCTAACTTTGTAGAAAAGGAGAAAGCCGAAGGAGAATTATTGATGCTGATGGCACACAATTCAACCCCCTAGGACCAAAATGTTTAGTACATTGACTCTGGAGCCAGCAATCATATGACTGGAAGAAAGAACTTGTTTAATGAACTTGATGAGAAAGTTTAGGGAGAGATATCATTTTCTGATCTCTCTAAAGTCCCATTTTGAGGAAGGGGAAATGTCCTAATCAAGAGTAAATATGGAGACCATGCTTTTATCTCCAACGTGTACTATGTGTCAGCCATGAAAACTAATATACTTAGTCTCGGACAGCTTGTGGAGAAAGGCTGCCGAATTAGCCTTAAAGATAAGCAGATGGTGATAACAGATGCTCGAGATAAGCTTATTACTCAAGTACAAATGGTAAAGAATCAAATGTTTTCGCTTGCTATTCAACATGATACACCAAGATGTTTTAGCACTATCATAAAAGACAAATACTAGTTATGGCATCTCAGGTACGGACATCTTAATTTTGATAGTTTGAAATAGTTGGGAAGCAAGAAAATGGTAAAAGGCTTACCCAACATCCACCACCCAAATGTAATATGTGGAAGCTGTATTCTAAGCAAGCAACACAGAAATAGCTTTGGAAAGCTAGCTAACTGGAGATCTACCATGCCACTCCAGCTTGTATACACAGACGTGTGTGGTCCATTGAGACCATTTTCAAATGGACAGAAATGATACTTCCTCACCTTCATCGACGATTATAGCAGGAAGACTTAGGTTTACTTCCCGAAAAGGAAGTTAGAGGTGTTCGACAAGTTCAAAGAGTTCAAGGATCTTGTGGAGAAACAGAGTGGCTATCGCATCAAGTCACTCTAGTTAGACCTAGGAGAAGAGTATAAGGATGAAGGTTTCCTAGAATTCCTTAGGCAACAAGGCACTAGCCTACACTCCCTAATTGAACGGTGTAGCTTAGAGGAAGAACTGCACAATCCTTAACATGGCCAGGAGCATGTTAAAGAATAAGAATGTGCCCAAGATTTTCTAGGCAGAAGTAGTGTCGTGTGTAGTCTATGTGCTCAACTGGTGTCCCACGAAGAGTCTTGATACAAAGACACCACATAAAGCCTAGAGTACTCACAAGCCTAGTGTGAGTCATCTTAGAGTATTTGGCTCCATAGCCTATGCGAAGATCCCAGAGGCAGGAAGCACAAAGTTGGAAGACAAAGGAGAAAAATATGTCCTTTTTGGATACGGAGAAAACACCATGGGATATCGACTCTACAATTCCATCAACAAGAAATTCATTCATAGTCGGGATGTCATTTTTGAAGAAAATGAATTTTGGAAGTAGGACCAAGCTGAACCCCCCAAAGATGAGGAATTGATGCTTGAAGGAGAAGAACCCACACAGACTAGAGAAGTGGCTATCGAGTCACAAATTCTCAAGTTGCAGACACCTCCACATGATTCACCATAGAGGAATGAATCTCCATCACCAATTGAGTGTGAAATCTCATACATAAGGCCTAGAGGAGCTCGTAATCTAGTTGATCTGTATGAAACTACAGAATCAATAGAAGAGTATGTTACACAATATTGTCTATTGTTGACTAGCGACCCGGTTAGCTTTGAGGAGGCTAACGAAAAAGACAAATGACGAAAAGTGATGAATGAGGAGATTCAAGCCATCAAGAAGAACAAGACTTGGGAGCTAACAAATCTCCCGAAGGGCCGCAAAACTATTGGTGTGAAATGAGTCTATAAGACCAAGAAGAATGCTTAAGAAGAAGTTCTGAGATACAATGCAAGACTTGTTGCTAGAAGCTACAAGTAGAAAGAAGGGATTGATTATGGAGAAATTTTTGCCCCTGTTGCCAAGCTTGAAACCATCAGATTACTAATTTCACTATCAACACAAAATGAATGGAAGATTTATCAGATGGATATGAAATCAGCATTTCCGAATGGTTTTCTAAAAGAAGAGATCTATATCGATCAATCACCTGGATATGTGAAGAAGGGAAAAGAAGATAGAGTGTACAAGCTGAAGAAAGTACTCTACGGCTTGAAGCAAGAACCTCGTCCATGGAACATGAGGATTGATGAATATTTTCAAAATAATGGATTTGAGAAGTGTCCCTACAAGCATACACTATACATGAACATGGAGACAGACAGAGGCATGCTGATTGCCTGCCTATATGTTGGTGATCTTATTTTCACCAGCAACAATCTAGAGATGTTTGCCGCTTTCAAGAGGAGCATGGTAAAAGAGTTCGAAATGATGGATATTGGCCAAATGGCTCATTTTCTTGCCATAGAAGTCGTGCAAAGTGAGAAGGGAATCTTCATCTCCCAGAGCCACTATGCAAAAGAAGTATTGAAGAAGCTTAGGATGGACAAATGCAATCTTGTGACAACTCCAGTTGAAACGAGATTGGAATTGAGAAAGAATGAGCAATGAGATATTGACCCCACATATTTCAAGAGTCTAGTTGGAAGTTTGAGGTATTTGATGTGCACTAGACCAGACATACTCTATGGAGTTGGACTTTTCAATAGGTACATAGAGACATCTAACCAATCCAACTTGAATGTAGCAAAGAGGATACTCCGCTATGTTAAGGGTACCGTCACTAATGGTATGTTCTATTCATTAAGAGGTTATTGCAAACTTATTGGCTATTCAGATAGCGATTGGGGAAGAGATCTTGATGAAAGAAAAAGCACAATGGGATTTACATTTTTCATAGGAGATACAATGTTTACATGGTCATCAAAGAATCAACCCATCGTAACGCTATCATCATGTGAAGCTAAGTATGTTGATGCTAGCTCAACTATTTGTCCTAGTATATGGATTAAGAATGTACTGAAGTATTTGGGATTTTTTCAACATAACCCCAAAAAAGTCTACATTGACAGCCGATCAGCGATTGTACTTGCGAAAAATCCAGTTTACCTTGAAAGAAGCAAACATATTAATACTTGATATCATTTTATCCGGAAGCATGTCAAGAATAAAGAATTGGAGTTGATATCTTGCAGAACGTATGATCAGATTGCTGACATTTTCATGAAGCTACTCAGCCATGATATTTTTGCAAAACAGAAGACAATGCTCGAAATGACAAAAACCAACAGAGCCAAGTTTAAGGGGGGATGTCGAAGATTAAACTTGAACAGTGGGACGGTGGCAAAAAAATTTAACGACGGTAGCTTCATCAACTAGTAGCCCACCTCTGTTGAAATTGGGCAAGGGTCAGCCACCAACCTCACCAACTAGCCCACAATTTTTTATTTTAATCTTCATTTGTTCTACTATAAATAGATGTGTGTTCAATTGAGTGCAATTCCTCACTAAGTTTCAATTACAACTAGTGATTGAATGAGTCCCCTCCACCCATCAATAACATATACAATTTGGGATACATATTCAGAAGAAGCTATCATAATCAAATAGTTAATTTAATTCTACACATAATTTAAGATATATATGGAAGAGACCAGTCTAAAAATAAATAATATTTATTAAAGAGCTCTCTTAAATTTTATTAACTAATTATTTCTATTTGTGAATGCATTAATCTTGAAAGCATATTTATGAGGCCTGCTTCAAAAAATAAATATATTCCCTAATTAATTTAATACTATATTTCAATCCAATAAGAAATGCATTATTTTAAAATAAAAATTCTACTAAGTCTACATGGTTTAATCAAATGACTTATTTTTAATATATATATATATATATATATATATATATATATATATCTGTGTGTGTGTGTGTGTGTATTCACAAAAAATCAAAATATTCTCCTTGG
>NW_026651954.1:0-18197 GCF_029873635.1 Malania oleifera | reverse complement strand
CCTAACCAAGATTTATTAGCCTACCCTCGAGCCAAAACACTTTAAAGCATGTCCTCCCGACAACCACGTGAAATCAGACCATGAAAAATCGTGACTTTGCCTCGGTATTTGTTAGAAAAATCGTAACTTTATCTCATTCATTGTAGGCCTCTTCCATCCTCATGGCCTCAAAAATCTAACTTTATACTAATTTTCATGTCCAGCCCAGATTATTAGCCTGCACTTGAGTCGAAACACCTTAAGGCATGTCCTAATGACAACAATGCGCAGTCAAACCCCGAAAAGCTCCGACTTTGCCCGAGCTTTTGTTAAAAAAAAAAATCGTAACTTTAAACGTCTCTTCCATCCATAAACACTGCCTCAGCCAAAAAAGTCTAGGCTTTCTGCTCACTTTTCACGTCCAACCTACCCTCGAGTCGAAACACCATAAAGCATGTTCTAAATGACAATCACGTGCCATCAAACCCTAAAAAATCGCGACTTTGCCCCGGTGTTTTGCTAGAAAAATTGTATCATTCATTAAAGGCCTCTTCCGCCCCCAAAAGGCCTAAAAAAATCTAGCTTTACACTAATTTCCCTATCCAACCATTATTAGCCTACCCTTGAGTCAAAACGCCCAAAAAGCATGTCCTAATCACAACCACGTGCAATAAAAAACCTAAACAATTGTGTATTTGTTGGAAAAATTGAAGCTTTATCTGATACATTAAGGGCCTCTTCCATCCCCGAACACCTTCGTGGCCTAAAAAAATCTAGGTTTATGCTGATTTTCATGTACAACCTAGATTATTAGCCTACACTTGAGTCGAAACACTACAAATCATGTTCTAATGATAACCTCGTGCAGTCGGACCCTTAAAAATCGTGACTTTGCCTTCGTAATTGTTAGAAAAATCGTAGCTTTATCTCATTTATCAAATGCCCCTTCCATCCCTAAACACATTCCTGGCCTAAAAATTCTAACTTTACGCGGATTTGCATGTCCGACCTATATATTATTATTGGCCACCTTTGAGTCAAAACACCTCAAACCATATTCACATGCGATCAAACCCTAAAAAATCGAGATCCCTCCTCGTTATTTATGAAAAGATGGTATTTTTAACTCATACGCTAAAGGCCGCTTCCATCCCTAAAACACCCGCATGCCCTAAAAATTCTAACTTTACACTGATTTGCACGTCCAACCTACGTTATTTGGCTACCCTCGAGTCAAAACACCTTCAAGCATTTTCCAATGACAACCACGTGCAATCAAACCCCAAAAAATTGTGACTTTGGGTAGAAAACTCGTAGCTTTATCTCATGCGTGAAAGGCCTCTTCCGTCCCCTAAACACCTTCATGGCCTCAAAAGTCTAGCTTTATACTGATTCTAACGTCTAACCAAGATTTATTAGCCTACCCTCGAGCCAAAACACTTTAAAGCATGTCCTCCCGACAACCACGTGAAATCAGACCATGAAAAATCGTGACTTTGCCTCGGTATTTGTTAGAAAAATCGTAACTTTATCTCATTCATTGTAGGCCTCTTCCATCCTCATGGCCTCAAAAATCTAACTTTATACTAATTTTCATGTCCAGCCCAGATTATTAGCCTGCACTTGAGTCGAAACACCTTAAGGCATGTCCTAATGACAACAATGCGCAGTCAAACCCCGAAAAGCTCCGACTTTGCCCGAGCTTTTGTTAAAAAAAAAAATCGTAACTTTAAACGTCTCTTCCATCCATAAACACTGCCTCAGCCAAAAAAGTCTAGGCTTTCTGCTCACTTTTCACGTCCAACCTACCCTCGAGTCGAAACACCATAAAGCATGTTCTAAATGACAATCACGTGCCATCAAACCCTAAAAAATCGCGACTTTGCCCCGGTGTTTTGCTAGAAAAATTGTATCATTCATTAAAGGCCTCTTCCGCCCCCAAAAGGCCTAAAAAAATCTAGCTTTACACTAATTTCCCTATCCAACCATTATTAGCCTACCCTTGAGTCAAAACGCCCAAAAAGCATGTCCTAATCACAACCACGTGCAATAAAAAACCTAAACAATTGTGTATTTGTTGGAAAAATTGAAGCTTTATCTGATACATTAAGGGCCTCTTCCATCCCCGAACACCTTCGTGGCCTAAAAAAATCTAGGTTTATGCTGATTTTCATGTACAACCTAGATTATTAGCCTACACTTGAGTCGAAACACTACAAATCATGTTCTAATGATAACCTCGTGCAGTCGGACCCTTAAAAATCGTGACTTTGCCTTCGTAATTGTTAGAAAAATCGTAGCTTTATCTCATTTATCAAATGCCCCTTCCATCCCTAAACACATTCCTGGCCTAAAAATTCTAACTTTACGCGGATTTGCATGTCCGACCTATATATTATTATTGGCCACCTTTGAGTCAAAACACCTCAAACCATATTCACATGCGATCAAACCCTAAAAAATCGAGATCCCTCCTCGTTATTTATGAAAAGATGGTATTTTTAACTCATACGCTAAAGGCCGCTTCCATCCCTAAAACACCCGCATGCCCTAAAAATTCTAACTTTACACTGATTTGCACGTCCAACCTACGTTATTTGGCTACCCTCGAGTCAAAACACCTTCAAGCATTTTCCAATGACAACCACGTGCAATCAAACCCCAAAAAATTGTGACTTTGGGTAGAAAACTCGTAGCTTTATCTCATGCGTGAAAGGCCTCTTCCGTCCCCTAAACACCTTCATGGCCTCAAAAGTCTAGCTTTATACTGATTCTAACGTCTAACCAAGATTTATTAGCCTACCCTCGAGCCAAAACACTTTAAAGCATGTCCTCCCGACAACCACGTGAAATCAGACCATGAAAAATCGTGACTTTGCCTCGGTATTTGTTAGAAAAATCGTAACTTTATCTCATTCATTGTAGGCCTCTTCCATCCTCATGGCCTCAAAAATCTAACTTTATACTAATTTTCATGTCCAGCCCAGATTATTAGCCTGCACTTGAGTCGAAACACCTTAAGGCATGTCCTAATGACAACAATGCGCAGTCAAACCCCGAAAAGCTCCGACTTTGCCCGAGCTTTTGTTAAAAAAAAAAATCGTAACTTTAAACGTCTCTTCCATCCATAAACACTGCCTCAGCCAAAAAAGTCTAGGCTTTCTGCTCACTTTTCACGTCCAACCTACCCTCGAGTCGAAACACCATAAAGCATGTTCTAAATGACAATCACGTGCCATCAAACCCTAAAAAATCGCGACTTTGCCCCGGTGTTTTGCTAGAAAAATTGTATCATTCATTAAAGGCCTCTTCCGCCCCCAAAAGGCCTAAAAAAATCTAGCTTTACACTAATTTCCCTATCCAACCATTATTAGCCTACCCTTGAGTCAAAACGCCCAAAAAGCATGTCCTAATCACAACCACGTGCAATAAAAAACCTAAACAATTGTGTATTTGTTGGAAAAATTGAAGCTTTATCTGATACATTAAGGGCCTCTTCCATCCCCGAACACCTTCGTGGCCTAAAAAAATCTAGGTTTATGCTGATTTTCATGTACAACCTAGATTATTAGCCTACACTTGAGTCGAAACACTACAAATCATGTTCTAATGATAACCTCGTGCAGTCGGACCCTTAAAAATCGTGACTTTGCCTTCGTAATTGTTAGAAAAATCGTAGCTTTATCTCATTTATCAAATGCCCCTTCCATCCCTAAACACATTCCTGGCCTAAAAATTCTAACTTTACGCGGATTTGCATGTCCGACCTGTATTATTATTGGCCGCCTTTGAGTCAAAACACCTCAAACCATATTCACATGCGATCAAACCCTAAAAAATCGAGATCCCTCCTCGTTATTTATGAAAAGATGGTATTTTTAACTCATACGCTAAAGGCCGCTTCCATCCCTAAAACACCCGCATGGCCTAAAAATTCTAACTTTACACTGATTTGCACGTCCAACCTACGTTATTTGGCTACCCTCGAGTCAAAACACCTTCAAGCATTTTCCAATGACAACCACGTGCAATCAAACCCCAAAAAATTGTGACTTTGGGTAGAAAACTCGTAGCTTTATCTCATGCGTGAAAGGCCTCTTCCGTCCCCTAAACACCTTCATGGCCTCAAAAGTCTAGCTTTATACTGATTCTAACGTCTAACCAAGATTTATTAGCCTACCCTCGAGCCAAAACACTTTAAAGCATGTCCTCCCGACAACCACGTGAAATCAGACCATGAAAAATCGTGACTTTGCCCTCGGTATTTGTTAGAAAAATCGTAACTTTATCTCATTCATTGTAGGCCTCTTCAATCATAACCCCTCATGGCCTCAAAAATCTAACTTTATACTAATTTTCATGTCCAGCCCAGATTATTAGCCTGCACTTGAGTCGAAACACCTTAAGGCATGTCCTAATGACAACAATGCGCAGTCAAACCCCGAAAAGCTCCGACTTTGCCCGAGCTTTTGTTAAAAAAAAAATCGTAACTTATCTATACATAAAGCTCTCTTCCATCCATAAACACTTCCTCAGCCTAAAAAATCTTGGCTTTCTGCTCATTTTCACGTCCAACCTACCCTTGAGTCAAAATACCATAAAGCATGTTCTAATGACAATCATGTGCAATCAAACCCTAAAAAATCGCGACTTTGCCCCGGTGTTTTTCTAGAAAAATCGTATCATTCATTAAAGGCCTCTTCCGCCCCCAAAAGGCCTTCCTGCCCTAAAAAAAATCTAGCTTTACACTAATTTCCCTATCCAACCATTATTAGCCTACCCTTGAGTCAAAACGCCCAAAAAGCATGTCCTAATCACAACCACGTGCAATAAAAAACCTAAACAATTGTGTATTTGTTGGAAAAATTGAAGCTTTATCTGATACATTAAGGGCCTCTTCCATCCCCGAACACCTTCGTGGCCTAAAAAAATCTAGGTTTATGCTGATTTTCATGTACAACCTAGATTATTAGCCTACACTTGAGTCGAAACACTACAAATCATGTTCTAATGATAACCTCGTGCAGTCGGACCCTTAAAAATCGTGACTTTGCCTTCGTAATTGTTAGAAAAATCGTAGCTTTATCTCATTTATCAAATGCCCCTTCCATCCCTAAACACATTCCTGGCCTAAAAATTCTAACTTTACGCGGATTTGCATGTCCGACCTATATATTATTATTGGCCACCTTTGAGTCAAAACACCTCAAACCATATTCACATGCGATCAAACCCTAAAAAATCGAGATCCCTCCTCGTTATTTTATGAAAAGATGGTATTTTTAACTCATATACTACAGGCCGCCTCCATCCCTAGAACACCTACATGGCCTAAAAATTCTAACTTTACACTGATTTGCATGTCCAACCTATGTTATTTGTCTACCCTCGAGTCAAAACACCTTCAAGCATGTTCCAATGATAACCACGTGCAATCAAACCCCAAAAAATTGTGACTTTGGGTCAATATTTGCTAGAAAACTCGTAGCTTTATCTCATGCGTGAAAGGCCTCTTCCATCCCCTAAACACCTTCATGGCCTCAAAAGTCTAGCTTTATACTCATTTTAACGTCTAGCCAAGATTTATTAGCCTACCCTCGAGACCAAAACACTTTAAAGCATGTCCTCCCGACAACCGTGTGAAATCAGACCATGAAAAATCGTGACTTTGCCTCGGTATTTGTTAGAAAAATCGTAACTTTATCTCATTCATTGTAGGCCTCTTCCATCCTCATGGCCTCAAAAATCTAACTTTATACTAATTTTCATGTCCAGCCCAGATTATTAGCCTTCACTTGAGTCGAAACACCTTAAGGCATGTCCTAATGATAACAATGCGCAGTCAAACCCCGAAAAGCTCCGACTTTGCCCGAGCTTTTGTTAAAAAAAATCGTAAATTTATCTCATACATTAAAGCTCTCTTCCATCCATAAACACTTCCTCAGCCTAAAAAATCTAGGCTTTCTGCTCATTTTCACGTCCAACCTACCCTTGAGTCAAAATACCATAAAGCATGTTCTAATGACAATCATGTGCAATCAAACCCTAAAAAATCGTGACTTTGCCTCGGTGTTTTTCTAGAAAAATTGTATCATTCATTAAAAGGCCTCTTCCGCCCCCAAAAGGCCTTCATACCCTAAAAAAATCTAGCTTTACACTAATTTTCCTATCCAAACATTATTAGCTAGTCAAAACACCTAAAAAGCATGTTCTAATCACAACCACGTGCAATAAAAAACGTAAAAAATTGTGTATTTGTTGGAAAAATTGAAGCTTTATCTGATACATTAAGGGCCTCTTCCATCCCCGAACACCTTCGTGGCCTAAAAAAATCTAGGTTTATGCTGATTTTCATGTACAACCTAGATTATTAGCCTACACTTGAGTCGAAACACTACAAATCATGTTCTAATGATAACCTCGTGCAGTCGGACCCTTAAAAATCGTGACTTTGCCTTCGTAATTGTTAGAAAAATCGTAGCTTTATCTCATTTATCAAATGCCCCTTCCATCCCTAAACACATTCCTGGCCTAAAAATTCTAACTTTACGCGGATTTGCATGTCCGACCTATATATTATTATTGGCCGCCTTTGAGTCAAAACACCTCAAACCATATTCACATGCGATCAAACCCTAAAAAATCGAGATCCCTCCTCGTTATTTATGAAAAGATGGTATTTTTAACTCATACGCTAAAGGCCGCTTCCATCCCTAAAACACCCGCATGGCCTAAAAATTCTAACTTTACACTGATTTGCACGTCCAACCTACGTTATTTGGCTACCCTCGAGTCAAAACACCTTCAAGCATTTTCCAATGACAACCACGTGCAATCAAACCCCAAAAAATTGTGACTTTGGGTAGAAAACTCGTAGCTTTATCTCATGCGTGAAAGGCCTCTTCCATCCCCTAAACACCTTCATGGCCTCAAAAGTCTAGCTTTATACTGATTCTAACGTCTAACCAAGATTTATTAGCCTACCCTCGAGCCAAAACACTTTAAAGCATGTCCTCCCGACAACCACGTGAAATCAGACCATGAAAAATCGTGACTTTGCCTCGGTATTTGTTAGAAAAATCGTAACTTTATCTCATTCATTGTAGGCCTCTTCCATCCATAAACACCCTCATGGCCTCAAAAATCTAACTTTATACTAATTTTCATGTCCAGCCCAGATTATTAGCCTGCACTTGAGTCGAAACACCTTAAGGCATGTCCTAATGACAACAATGCGCAGTCAAACCCCGAAAAGCTCCGACTTTGCCCGAGCTTTTGTTAAAAAAAGTCGTAACTTTATCTCATACATTAAAGGTCTCTTCCATCCATAAACACTGTCTCAGCTTAAAAAATCTAGGCTTTCTGCTCATTTTCACGCCCAAC
The DNA here is from genome assembly GCF_029873635.1 of Malania oleifera. Lineage (NCBI taxonomy): Eukaryota > Viridiplantae > Streptophyta > Magnoliopsida > Santalales > Ximeniaceae > Malania > Malania oleifera. The sequence continues at coordinate 10,835 of NW_026651954.1, read as the reverse complement.
CTACCAAGCATGTTCTAATGACAATCATGTGCAATCAAACCCTAAAAAATCGTGACTTTGCCTCGGTGTTTTGCTAGAAAAATTGTATCATTCATTAAAGGCCTCTTCCGCCCCCAAAAGGCCTTCATGCCCTAAAAAAATCTAGCTTTATACTAATTTCCCTATCCAACCATTATTAGCCTACCCTTAAGTCAAAACACCTAAAAAGCATGTTCTAATCACAACCACGTGCAATAAAAAACCTAAAAAATTGTGTATTTGTTGGAAAAATTGAAGTTTTATCTGATACATTAAGGGCCTCTTCCATCCCGGACACCTTCATGGCCTAAAAAAATCTAGGTTTATGCTGATTTTCATGTACAACCTAGATTATTAGCCTACACTTGAGTCGAAACACTACAAATCATGTTCTAATGATAACCTCGCGCAGTCGGACCCTTAAAAATCGTGACTTTGCCTTCGTAATTGTTAGAAAAATCGTAGCTTTATCTCATTTATCAAATGCCCCTTCCATCCCTAAACACATTCCTGGCCTAAAAATTCTAACTTTACGCGGATTTGCATGTCCGACCTATATATTATTATTGGCCACCTTTGAGTCAAAAACACCTCAAACCATATTCACATGCGATCAAACCCTAAAAAATCGAGATCCCTCCTCGTTATTTATGAAAAGATGGTATTTTTAACTCATACGCTAAAGGCCGCTTCCATCCCTAAAACACCCGCATGCCCTAAAAATTCTAACTTTACACTGATTTGCACGTCCAACCTACGTTATTTGGCTACCCTCGGGTCAAAACACCTTCAAGCATTTTCCAATGACAACCACGTGCAATCAAACCCCAAAAAATTGTGACTTTGGGTCAATATTTGCTAGAAAACTCGTAACTTTATCTCATGCGTGAAAAGGTGATGCGAACCTCAATCGACACGCATTGAGACCCAACAACCAATATTGGAATGCTTGCCCAAGAAGCTAAAATTCAGATTTTTGGATAGATATGAATGGTAGACCTTGACCCGTTGTTTACGACAAACAAGAACTTTGGTATATACAACCTCAACCCGTTGTTTAGTGCGAAACACGAACCTTGGTATAAGGGAGACGCCACAAACGGTGGTGGAAAGCCGTTTGATAAGTCATTGGTGAACACCACGGGAAATCCCGATAAGTTCGAAAAGTTCTTCAAAAGAACCAAGAAGAAACAAAGCCTCACATTTTTTTTTTTTACTGTCTCCTTTTTTTTTTTTTTTTTCCTTTCTTTTCTTTTCTGACTTTTTTTTTTTTTCAACTTGATAAACGTCACAAAACAAGAACAACGAAACAATATGAAAGCAAAAAAAAAAATAGAATGATAGCAGGAAACGAAAGATAAATGGATGGTAAACCTGATTTTAGAGCCTAAGCTCTGATACCAAATGATGCGAACCTCAATCGACACGCTTTGAAACCCAGCAAACAATGTTGGAATGCTTGCCCAAGAAAGCTAAAATTCAGATTTTGATAGGAAACTCCGACCCAACGTTTATAAGTGAAACGTGAACCGTAAGTATAAAGTAACAAACCCCGACCCAATGATTATAGATTAATCATGAACCGAAGGTATAAAATTTGAACGCCACAAGGAAGAATCCTTGATAAGTTCGCAAGTTCTCTAAAGAACCAAAGAAGAAACAAATCCTCACTTTTCTTGATTTCTATTCAATGAATAATTTAGCTCTTACAATGGCTATATATATAGCTAATATGGGAGACAAGGACATTAAACACTTAACAATTCCCACACAAACATGGGAGACAAGAACATTAAATACTTAGCAATTCCCATACAAACATGGGAGACAAGGACATTAAATATACCAACTTACTAGACACATTAATGACTCTCACAACTTACTAAAATCCTATGCAAGCTAAGTTGCCTTGCAATACACCATTAAGTTAAATCCCATATTTGAATTCACACAATTATTAATAAGGAGATTAAAGCCATTAAGCAAGATTAGCTCAATCACAAACTTGAATTAAGTTAAGTAAGTCTTCATCTTTCTTTGGGCCATGCTCGGAGTGTCCCATTTTTGAATAAGCCCAAATATCTTGAATCAGCCCGTGAAGTATTTCTTTGATTTTCTTGGATCTCGCTCTGATGATAGGCCCAATTGAAACATATAATGGATCCTTCCATGGTGCTTATTGATTCTCATCATTCCCCCACTCTTCAAAAGGATTCGACCTCGAATCCATTCCATGTAATATTAAACCAATACCAATGGCAAGAAAAAATTATAGAAACAACGAATCAAAGGAGTGGAAAAAAAAAATTTCTTTTTCCTTTCTTTTCTTTTTAACTGTATCCTTCTTTTTCTTTTTTTTTTTCTTTTCTGACGTATCTTTTTTTTTTTTTTTCAACTTGCTACACGTCACAAAACAAGAACAATAAAACAAAACATAAGATAAAAGATAGTAAACCTGATTTTAGAGCCTAAGCTCTGATACCAAATGATGCGAACCTCAAACGACACGCGTTGAGACCCAACAAACAATGTTGGAATGCTTGCCCAAGAAAGCTAAAATTCAGATTTTTGGATAGATATGAATGGTAGACCTCGACCTGTTGTTTACGACAAACAAGAATTTTGGTATATACGACCTCAACCCGTTGTTTAGTGCGAAACACGAACCTTGGTATAAGGAAGACGCCACAAAAGGTGGTGGAAAGCCGTTTGATAAGTCGTTGGTGAACGCCACGGGAAATCCCGATAAGTTTGAAAAGTTCTTCAAAAGAACCAAGAAGAAACAAAGCCTCAAAGCCTCACATTTTTATTTCCCTTCTTTTCCTTCTTACAATGGTGAGATATATATAGCTAGTATGGGAGACAAGGACATTAAACACTTAACAATTCCCACACAAACATGGGAGACAAGAACATTAAATACTTAGCAATTCCCATACAAACATGGGAGACAAGGACATTAAATATTTAGCAATTCCATACAAACATGGGAGACAAGGACATTAAATATACCAACTTACTAGACACATTAATGACTCTCACAACTTACTAAAATCCTATACAAGCTAAGTTGCCTTGCAATACACCATTAAGTCAAATCCCATATTTGAATTAACACACAATTATTAATAAGGAGATTAAAGCCATTAAGCAAGATTAGCTTCATCCAAAACATGGATTAAGTTAAGTAAGTCTTCATCTTTCTTTGGGCCATGCTTGGAGTGCCCCGTTTTTGAATAAGCCCAAATATCTTGAATCAGCCCATGAAGTATTTCTTTGATTTTTTTGGATCTTGCTCTGATGATAGGCCCAATTGAAACATATAATGGATCCTTCTATGGTGCTTATTGATTCTCATCATTGCCTTAGTATTTGTTAGAAAAATCGTAACTTTATCTCATTCATCATAGGCCTCTTCCATCCATAAACACCCCCATGGCCTCAAAAATCTAACTTTACACTAATTTTCATGTCCAGCCCAGATTATTAGCCTACACGTGAGTCGAAACACCTTAAGGCATGTTCCAATGATAACAATGTGCAATCAAACCCTGAAAAGCCTTGACTGTCCTCATAAAGTTACGATTTTTTTTTAACAAAAGCTAAGGCAAAGTCAGAGCTTTTCAGGGTTTGATTGCACATTGTTATCATTGGAACATGCCTTAAGGTGTTTCGACTCACGTGTAGGCTAATAATCTGGGCTGGACATGAAAATTAGTGTAAAGTTAGATTTTTGAGGCCATGGGGGTGTTTATGGATGGAAGAGGCCTATGATGAATGAGATAAAGTTACGATTTTTCTAACAAATACTAAGGCAAAGTCCCGATTTTTAATGGTCTGATTTCACATAGTTGTCATGAGGGCATGCGTTAAAGTGTTTTGGCTCGAGGGTAGGCTAATAAATCTTGGTTAGACACTAAAATCAGCATAAAGTTAGATTTTTGAGGCCATGAAGGTGTTTTAGGGATGGAAGAGCCCTTTAATCTATGAGATAAAGGTACGAGTTTTCCAACAAATATTGACCCAAGGTCACAATTTTTTAGGGTTTGATTGTACATGGTTTATCAATAGAACGTGATTTTAAGGTGTTTTGATTCAAGGGTAGACAAATAACATAGGTTGGACATTTAAATCAGTGTAAAGTTAGAATTTTTAGGCCATGTAGGTGTTTTAGGGATGGAAGCGGCCTTTAGTATATGAGTTAAAAATACGATCTTTTAATAAATAATGAGGCAAGATCTCGATTTTTTAGGGTTTGATTGCATGTGAATATGGTTTAAGGTGTTTTGACTCAAAGGTGGCTAATAATAATATAGGTTGGACATGAAAATCAGTATAAAGTTAGAATTTTTAGGCCATGAATGTGTTTAGGGATGGAAGAGGCATTTAATAAATGAGATAAAGCTACGACTTTTCTAATGAATACTGACGCAAATTCGCAATTTTTTAGGGTTTGATTGTACATGGTTTATCAATAGAACGTGATTTTAAGGTGTTTTGATTCAAGGGTGAGCCAATATTCAAGGTTGGACATTGAAATCCGTATAAAGCTAGATTTTTTAGGCCATGACGGTGGAAGAGGCCTTTAATGAATGAGATAAAGTTATGATTTTTTCTTTTTATAAATACTCGGGCAAAGTCATGGTCTTTTAGGGTTTGATTGATAGAACATGTTTTAAGGCGCTTTTACTCGAGCAAAGGATATATTAGGTTGGACATGAGAATCAGTATAAAGCAAGATTTTTCAGGCCATGAAGGTGTTTAGGGATTGAGGAGACCTTTTAACGTGTGAGATAAAGCCACAATTTTTCAAACAAATACTAAGGCAAAGTCACGATTTTTAGGGTTTGATTGCATATTATTAGCCTACCTTTCGACACAAAGGTAGGCTAATAATATAGGTTTGACTTGAAAATCAGTATAAAGCTAGATTTTTCGGGCCATGAAGGTGTTTAGATAAAGCCACGATTTTTCTAACAATTACGAAAGCAAAGTCACGATTTTTAAGGGTCTGATTGTACAAGGTTATCATTAGAACATGATTTGTAGTGTTTTGACTCAAGTGTAGGGTAATAATCTAGGTTGTACATGAAAATCAGTACAAACCTAGATTTTTTTAGGCCATGAAGGTGTTCGGGGATGGAAGAGGCTTTTAATGTATCATATAAAACTCCAATTTTTCCAACAAATACACAATTTTTTTGGTTTTTTATTGCACGAGGTTATGATTAGAACATGCTTTTAGGTGTTTTGACTCAAGGGTAGGCTAATGGTTGGATAGGAAAATTAGTATAAAGTTAGATTTTTTTAGGGCATGAAGGCCTGTTGGGGACGAAAGAGGCCCTTAAATGAATACAATTGGGGCAGATTTCATGAGTTTCTGTGGAACCCATTCAGATGCCTTCATATAAGAGTGGAGGATGAAAACACGGTCAAGGTTAGTTGCAGATAAATGCAATCAGGGTAGATTCCTTGTTTAGTTTCAGTAGAACCCATTCAGATGCCTTCACATTAGAGTAGAAGTTGAAAATAAAGCCAAGATCAAAGATTGGGTTAGTGCTCACAGGTGCTTTGGGAAGAAAGATTGATGCATCATCATGCGTTTCTTACAATGCATAAAAAAGGAAAATAAAAAGTTTCATACATATCCTTTTGTCATGCGGCAGGCATACAGATCATACAACATGCATACATATCTCTGCATTCTAGCATCATATAGCGACATGCATCGTTCATTCATACTTGTCTTATTATTGTATAGGTTTTTTCACCTTGGTTTAAGCAGCCCTTGTTTTGGTAGTATTTGAAACTAGGGCAGATGACCCCAGACACAAATTGATTCATCTACTTTGAAACTGAGGCAATAGGCCCTAGGAACAAATGGAATCATTTATTAAGAAATCGTGCTTCGACACTCAGGTTCTCAAACCCGATGCAAGTCATCACCATGTACTTTGGTACCTAAGTTCTCAAATCCGATGCAAGTCATCACCATGAACTTTGGCATCCGGGTTCTCAAACCAAGTGCAAGTTGTCCCTCTGTGCTTCGGCATTTGCGCTCGCAAAAGAATCTTGCATCATCATGTAACATGCATCATTGTCATGCAACATGCGTCAATGCATCCCAGCACGCATACATAATAGCAACATACATGCATCATTCAAACATACTTGTCTTGCTGTGTAGGTTTTTGTACATCTTTTTTCATACTAGTGTGAGCAGTTTTGTTTGCTATTATCTAGAGCAACTAGCCCCGGGAACAAATTGTTGGTTACCTAGAAACTGGGGCAACTAACCCAGGTCCAAGTAACATCACCAGGTGCTTCAGCGCTTGGGTTCTCAAACCTAGTGCAAGTCAGCATTAGGAGCTTTGGCGGTCGAGTTCTCAAACCCATTGCAAGTCAGCATCATGTGCTTCGGCGCTTGGGTTCTCAAACCCGGTGCAAGTCATTTTCATGTGCTCCGGCGCTCGGGTTCTCAAATCTAGTGCAAGTTATTTTCATGTGCTTCGACACTCGGGTTCTCAAACCCAGTGCAAGTCATTTTTATGTGTTTCGGGGCTCCAGTTCTCAAACCCAGTGCAAGTCATTTCATCAACTTCGAAACTGGAGAACTAACCCAGGTCCAAATCAAGTTGTCCATCTTGAAATTGGGGCAGTTGACCCCCAGAAACCAACTCCTCAGGAACCAATTGACTTGTCTACTTTGAAACTAGAGCACCGACCCTGGTAAAGTTTTAGTGTTCACTTCGAAAATGAGGCACCAACCTTTAGTCCTTGATTGTAATGTCCCCTTTGAAACTGGGGAAATGGTCCTCACAACCAAGCAATTCTTTCCCAAAGTTGTTCCATCTACCCTAGAAACTAGGGCACAAGTCTTCAAATCATAAAATATGTCTCCAACATTCAAATAATTTTTTCTAAGTCATTCCAACTCATTTTCATGCGCTTCGGCACCTAGGTTCTCAAACCCAGTGCAAGTCATTTTCATGTACTTCGGCACCTAAGTTCTCAAACCCGGTACAAGTCATTTTCATGTGCTTCGGTACCCAGGTTCTCAAACTCGGTCTAAGTCATTTTCATGTGCTTCGGCACCCAGGTTATCAAATCCAGTGCAAGTCGTTTTTATGTGCTTCGGCACTCAAGTTCTCAAACCCAATGCAAGTCATCACCTTGAACTTCGGCATTCAGGTTCTCAAACCTTGTACAAGTCATTTTCATGTACTTCGACACTCGAGTTCTCAAACCCAGTGCAAGTCATTTTCATGTACTTCGACACCCAGGTTCTCAAACCCAGTGCAAGTCATCTTATGTACTTTGGATCATCGCATCTGCCATAACTCGGATTCTCACATCCGCAGCAAGCCATCCTGATATTGTTTTGGCTCGGATCGTTGTACTCGTTGTGGATCGGATTATCACATCCCCAACAAGCCGTCAAGGAATTGTTTTGGCTTGAATTATCGCATCCGCAACAAGCCATTTTGGAGAGGTTTTGGCTTGAATCGTTGTACCTGCTACGACTCGGATTATCACATCCGATGCAAGCCACCTTCCACCCTTTGTGATTCCATGCTATCCACTAACCACTAACCCCCGCTAATCGTGCATCCATCCAAAAAAAAAAAAACACCACTAACTTCCTAAAGAATTGTGCAACGCTCCCGCATAGCCCTAGTTGTTCTTTCCCATTCTTGACCGACAGAAAGCACCTGAGTGATCTAAAAAGGTTAGGGAGTTGTGTGGCCTGATTAAAATAGGTGTCTTTTGACTCTTTTATCTTTGTAAGCTTGTTACTACAAATAACGTATGAAAGTTCCTACTGTTACTTTAAAGTAAGAAAGCCTATAAAAAGGGATAACTGTAGATATCCCAATTTTAACTAGGCAACCCTGAGAAAACCTGATGCAATGAAACTGACTTTGAGTCCAAGCACTAGTCATTGGAAGCCCTGGTTTGTTTTCAATTGAGTCATTCTCAAAATTAGACTCCCTTTTTGAAGTCCCAGTCACAAAGTCTTCCTATTTCGAGTTTGAGCCCTGTTAATCAAGTTTCCAATTTTTTAAAAATAAGTAACTTTAGTCAATGTTTTGTTATTTCAAAGACATGTTTTGTGAAGTAAGTCCTTGGTTTTCAAAAATTGAGTTCCTTATCTCTGTTCATTTGGAAATTGAGTTTGTTTTAATTTTTAGTTTGAGTCCTAATGTGTATTATAACCGAGTCTCTTTAATTTTAGATTTTTATTTTATTTTAATTTGAATATTTCAATTGGGCCTTTTAATTTTAAAATGGAGAATTTTATTGAGTCTTTTGTTATTTTGTTGAGCCTTTACCAAGTTTTCTTTTGAGCAAAACTGTCTAATTTTAACACTAGGATTATAGTTAGACTTGAAAAAGCATGATGTCACATTTTATTAAAAGAAAATACATGAGAATGGGCACATGTCTCAGGTACAGGTGAGGGTAGCAAAGCATAGTAAGAAAAAACATACGAAAAGTTCCAGCTAAAAATACAGGGAAAGAAAAGTGTACAAACAAATGTTACAGTACAAAAAGGAGGGGGAGGGGTGGGGGGGGGGGGTACATCCAATACAGAAAATACAAGCAAAAAAAGAAAATTAGAAAAACAAAATAAAATTCAAAGCCCTCCAATCCTCAAACGCCAGCTGGAAGCATCTTCCAAAGCCACCTGCGCAGAAAAGAAATAACAGAGCAGTTAGCTGAAATTCAAAAAATGAAAATGAAAGGCAAGTTCACATGTGAGCAAGTCTGTTAGAAAATATTCCCTGCTAGCAGGGCAGGGAATAAAGAAGGGAATTCTATTATGAGAGCAATTTGGCGCCAATTCACCCCCAAGCCTCCCTGTAAATAGGGAGGCTCGCACTGTAGTAAGGCACCATTAGAGAGCATCAAAGAAACTCAGCAGAAATAGAGAATTAGAAGGAAAAATTGAGTAAAACCCTGTGAAAATTGAGAGTGAAAAAGAGAATTTCAGATAGAAAACCTTTGTAGGAAAAAAGAGAAGGTGAGAGTAATAGAAAAATCCTATGAAAATCGATAGAGAAAAGGAAAATTTCAGAGAGAACTTTGTAGAAGCAGAGACCGGAGGGCACTATTCTGTACCTATCGCACACTTAGGGCAACACTCATTCAGAACAGGAGGCAGGCAACATTCCGAATCAAAAGCAGAGCTCGACCCGAACCTGATTTCAGTTCATGAACTCTCATAAACACACAGAGACTGGAGAAGAAGACCGGAGGAGAGAGAAGAAAAGGGTAAAATCTGAGACCACCATACATAGCATTGTTCAATTTGTTTGATAATTGTGAGCATGAATGTGAACATGGGAATAGCTTCTCTTGGGTTTCAGGTTCTTGCTCGAACCTAAACTCATACTTACCGAAGCTCAGATTCGATCCTCGGACCCGAACCCAAACTCAGGTTCGACCTCTTTGATACCTACCAGACCCAAGCTCTCGTATCCTAGCCCCGAGTTCACGTTTAAACTCGAATTGAACCCTCTCGAATCGAAACAAACCCTATTTTAAACCAAGCCCGGGTTCGGATTTGAACTCATTTTGAAAATCACCCGAACCCAAACTTGAACCCCATTCCCATTTAAAACACCCACGACCCAATTCATATTTAAAACACCTAGCCCAGTCCATGTTTAAAACACCCAGGCTCGTTTCCAAACTCAATCCCTGGCTCAAGTTTTTTTAAACCTAGGCCTAACTCATTTTAATTCACCCTGGGCTTGTTTTCAAAAACCCCGAGGCTCATAATCGTTTTTCAAATCTCACCGTGGGACCATGTAAAAATATTTGAATCAAGCCCATTTTTAAAGATCTCAGCCTTGACCCATTTTTAAAAACCAAGCCCACCAGTTTTGAAATACACCTGGCCTAGTTTTGAAAATCAACCCAGCCCATTTGTGAAATTCACTCCAAGCCCATTTAAAAATTTAAACCCAAAGCCCATCGTTGCAAACCTCGAAGCCCACGCGTGACCCAAGCGTGTGATAGAGCCCAATTGGCCCGCTCGGGACAACCCGAGCTAACACAAGATCTCGATTTTACTCAGGTGAGCCAATCCTAACCCTAACTCATCGAGTTGAAGACGAGTTGACTCGTCTTTGATCTGCAGCTTGGCTCTCAAAACCCTAATTTCAACCTAAACCCTAGTAGATCCCAATACCATCAAAAAACCAACCACAACAAGTATTCAAGTTTAAGATCACATTTACTACATACACATGAAAATCAATCACAAATAAATATATAAATAAATAAATAAACATAGAAGAAAACTTATCTTTGTTTGTCCCCAAGAACCAAGCCTTACCATAGAGATTTTGTTCCTTCGAGACCAGACATCACTCAAGCTTTCGAGTTTGCCTCGCCGGGACCAGAAAAACCTCAGATGTGCCGAAAAAGGACGATTAAGACCCTTGGGGTTTGTTGTGCAGTGAACAAGAAATTGGGATGAGATTGGAGCTTCAATTGCAGGTTGAGGGAGATCGAGGAAGGGGCAAGAATCGGAAACCCTAGGGTTTCGATGCGTACGATAGCCACAAAGGGTTGCTGAGGGCTTGAGAGAGTCAGGAGCGAGGGGGGCCTGGTTTCAGATTGCAGGGAGTTTGAGAGCTTGAGAAGTGAGAGCCAGAGAAGAAGAAACCCTAGGGTTTTTCTGAGAGAGTGTTCAGAAGAAACAAGGGGGAAGAAAGAGAGAGAGAGAGAGAGAGATGCAAAATGGGAGGAAACAAATTTCTTGGCTTAAAGTATCTTAAGCCTCGGGACCGCAAGATTCCAGACCC
>NW_026651953.1:0-22764 GCF_029873635.1 Malania oleifera | reverse complement strand
TAGAATACTCAAAACAAGTCAGGATTACACAATTAATCTCAGGTCCAAGAAATATTTAAGGGTTGATAAATAGACAAAATATTAAAGAATAACCCCCCAAACGTAAAGCGAAAATTAAAAGAGAATAAAAGGTAAGAGAAGAAGAAACATAGGATGTTTTACGAGGTTCGGCCAAAACCCGACCTGCTCCTCGCGTTGGAAAAAAACCCAAGGATTCCATAATCTGCTCCTTAAACTGGGGGGGGGGGGAGCTTTGCATACAAACTGCTGCTTATAAGAGGCACAAGTTCCTCCTTACAACTGTGCTTAAGATGCGTAGATTCCTCTTTCCCGGTTCAACAACCTGAACTATCAATACAATAGATGAAAACGTTTCTAAATACACTTCAAAATGCTATAACTTGAAGTTAAGGTGGAATATGTGATGTTTTTCAATAAACTTTTGTATAACAATGTATGATCTTTGTAAAAATATATTGTAAGTTTGCCGCAAACATTAGAACCTATTTAAATATTTTCCAGAAAAGATTGTCCCTAAAATATGTATTTTGGAGATTAGGGGGTTGGTTGCTCTGAATAGTTTTTGCTATGATAAAATAAGCTGAAAATCTTGAATAAAATATAAAAGTGGATGCTTTCAAGATTTTAACTTTAGTAAAAACTTTCCCAAAAACAAATATTTTCCAACAATGAATAGATGAAAACTAGCGTTTCTTCCTCTCCATAAAATTTTGTGAATAAAATGAGTAGGAGAGTGATAGCTTTTTACGAGAAGATTGAATGCCAATAAAAAAAGAATTTGTTACAAACCTCAAAACGATGATGTTTGCAAGATATGAGTGAAAAAACCCCTTGCATGTGAGAGTAAAGAATGCCAAAAGAGAGTTTAATATAAGAGAAGATTGGCCAAAGGTTATAAAAGGTTTTAGGGCTGAAATAAGAGGCACTCTCGGGCATCTGGGACGCTCTCCAACGTGGATCATTACAAGGTAAGTTATTAAAAAAAATTACCTGTGAGCTTTGGGGCATAGCCTGCCCCGCAAAATCGTAGCCGAATTGTGTCCTTCACTCACTCAGCGAGGAGGGACAACCATTCATTGATGAGTGTCCTTAATCACTTTGTTAACAAGACTAGGGGATGATTTTGACGGGAGTTACGATCTGAGAATATTAAGGTCTCGGTAATAATCATCGACAAGGTAGGGGATCTTCGACGGAGTCCCCCGAAATTCAGCCCTTAGCATTCTATGTGACGCCTTTAATTTTTCCTACATTTTATTTTTTATATTAATAAGCAACAACATAAACATCATCTGTAAAGTCACAAACTCTGATACCATATCACAAGACCCGTCGAAGGGCGGGTACACCGGGATCGGCTCTAGGAAAAGCAAGGTCCAGCAGAGATACACATTCCTAATAGCGGAAGTCTATTTAACATACCATTTAAAAGGACAAAATAATGAGAGTTCCATTACATCCATTCATTTCACAAAAATCAACAAAAACATTTATAGGGAATCATACATCCCTAGCTCACAACTACTCACCCTGTCTATCAGGGTATAAGCTCCCTCATCTCGGAACTCTTCTACTCATCTATCCGATTTCCTGAAAGGTTAGATATTGGGTAAGACACCTCTCAGTAAAGAAGGAATAAGTTGGAATAAGTTATTTATAGTGTGTGACAAAATGAGTTCGTTAGATCATTATATACTCATTTAAAAAAAAATTATCATCAGAGAAATACACCAATATGTATATCATCATATAGATATTAAAACATTAATCTTTATAAGCTTTTAATTCCGTTTCAAACTCAACACATGCAGTCAATATGTATTAGCGAAGTTCCCGATGAGAGGGGAAGATTACACGCCCATACATGTAATACACCTCTACTCTGATATCATGTGTAACCTTAATAGTTCGGATGCGGCTACAACTGATACTATCAGGGCACTTACCTTACTTAGTAAACCCTCAGGCGGAGAGTTTTACTTTGCCTTAATTATTTATGTAATTAAACTCACACTCTTTCATTTCTCATATTCATTTCACTTATAACCTTATGAGTGTCCATGGTAACTCATCCATGTGATGTCTGTAACTCATGGCTGCCCTGAGGATATTCTCCACGTCATGCTTCCCCCCCAAGATCAGGGTTGTGCGGCCCAAAAGCTGGATCTAAACCGTGGTTGGCCTACCCGGTTAAATCAAAACAATGAACACTACCCTGTCTGTAGTAGGATTGGCTGCCACTCCTGGTCCAAACACCAGGTGACAAAACTACCTTCTCACTAGTTCAATCGACTGTCCCGCCACACTCTCCATGAGATAGTGTGGTAGCACTTATCATCCCACTAGCAACGGTACCGAGCTTTCAAAAATACTCCAGTCCATCAGGGTTCTCATTTCCACATTTTCATATTCACATTTTCGTATTCACATTGCAATATTCACATTTCAGTATGTCTGTACATTTCATCACATTGGTAATATTCTCATCATTTTCTACTTTATTTCATCATTCCAGTTCATATTCATCTCGTATCAGTATATAGCTCAATTCAATATTTCTGTACCAATATATCTTATATCATGTATAACATCGTTTCAAATAAAACACATTTGTATCTCAAATTTTATCATATCACTGTAAAAACATAGCGATATAACATGTTTCATCATTTCTAGTAAAAATCATTTCTGCATATCACATTTCATTATTTCTACAAAACATATCTTTATTTCTCATATTTTCATTTCGGTATCATCATATCAATATATCTCATATTATCAATTCTTTCCATTCCAAAACATATTCATATTTATTCAATTTTATCACAATTCCAGTATAAAATATTATTCACGTTCCTCATGCCCACATAATTTCGTCTGATATTCACTATACAATATTCACATGGAAAATATCATAATTTCCTTTTCACATAATTACTCAACCAGTAATTTCAAAATAACGGTTATAATTTATTCTCCTTACCTGGCTTACTGAGAGGTTGCTAAAATACCCAATCCCACGCCCGCAGAGTTCAGACTCAAAACCATGAAATTTACATTTCACTCAAATCAATCAATTCAATTCCCAGAATAATAATAATTTTAATATTTCCTAAACCCACACACTCTCAATACTAATTAAACTTTAAAAATAATTAACGGATATAATTCCACTATCCTCACCCTAGCCTAGGTGTGATGCCTAAGAAATTTAAAGTAAAAATCTGCTCCGATTAAAATGACGAGGATCGGAGCTAGGATCCCGTGGTATTGTTTGATTGTCAATTTGGCTAAAGAATTAAGAAAAATTTGAAGAGAGAGTGAGAGTTACCTTACCCCAGAGTGGTGCCTACAATGCCCTAACCACGAATCCACTCTGATGAAAAATTTTGGTGGCCGAGATAGAAACACAGTGGTATTTCTTGTTTTTCAATCGGACGAGTATTAGAGAAGAAATTGAAGAGAGATGGATGAGAGATACGGAGACGTGCGGAGAGAGAGATGGAAGCTGAGAGAAGGCGCAGAGAGAATTGACAGTCGGAAGGGTTCTTTAAAAATCTAATTGATTCTCCTGAAGCAGAAGCTTCAGGAGATTTATATATACCAAATCTTTATATTAATATATTAATATAATACATATATATTTAGTTTTATCTTTTGTTATATTATCCTATCACCTAATTTTTTTATTTTTTTATACCATTTATTTTATTATCTTATTTAATTAATAATCTAATTAGTTAATTAATTAATTAATAATATTTTTTTTTTTTTATTTTCATGTGCATAATTTTTGGCGTCATTACATTCTAAATTGCTAAACCAATCTAAGATGAGTGTATGTAAATTATTCATCAAATGCATGAGTCATAGGGTCAATCTAATGGTCTTTTGAGCTTCCATTTATATCATGTGAGATATGTAAATACAAATTAAACTAAATACAAATTACAATTGAAAATGCTGAATTATCTTCATCTTTTTGCTCTTCTACTTCCATGAATTGAATCAAGCTATATGCACTTCAAGTTCTTTATGGCTTCCATAGCAACCTTACTATTTGTGCGTGCTAAGTAATGATCTTGTTCAAAAGCTCAATGCACAGGTAAGATACTAAGTGATTTGTCATTATGAAAATGGGATTGAACTTATAGAGTCAATATCTTCAATTCTCACGTGTACCCCCAAAGCAATTTAATGATTGTGGACATCTTGAGGTCGTCCACGTGTCACCGTGTCAGCAAAGGAGTGGAGATTGGGAGGTCGTCCACGTGTCACCATGTCGGCAAAGCAAATGAGTAGGACATGTTGATCCCCGTTAGATTCCCACAAACTCTCTGCGAGTCCCATCAAAGGCCCTAACAATTAGATTACTTTGCTGCATGTATGAAATGTCGATCGACATTTTCTGTAATGTAGACATAAGCATGACGTTCAAGGATGAACATCTCAAAAATATTTTTTTCCTTTTTTTCAGCCTTTTAAAATATTTTTCCCGATTTTCCCCAAAATTTCCAAATTTTTTTCTAATTTTTTCCCACATCTAAAATTAAAAATCCAATTAAAATTAAATTAAATTAATAATAATAATATAAAAAAACAATTCAAAAAAATCAGACAGATTGAACCGGGGTCTGGCCAAGTTGAATTTAAGTAGGCCACGTGTCCGCCCACAATGGCGACATATATATATGTTTTGAATTTTCTATAGTAGAGGTGACGTCAGTATGACTTCACCATGTCATGTGTCAGCATTCAAATTTTTTTTTATTTTTTTGAATTTACTGTAACGGGGGTGATGTCAACATGACGTCACCTGTCACATGTGAGCATCTAGTTTTTTTTTTTTTTCCTCTTTTTTCTTTTTTTTTTAAATTTATTGTAATAGGGCGACGTTAGCATGACGTCACCTACCACGTGTCAAATTTGAATTTATATTAGATTTTAATAAGATGTACTAAAATTATATGAAAATTTGTCCAAACACATCCAAATCCAAATCTAAAGTCCAAAGTCCATACTCCCAACACGACATAAGTTATTTTTTAGTTAAATAATAATTTCATATTTGATGGGAAGGGAGATCAATTCCTGATTGGCCAATCGATCAATTCAATTTAATTTTCAAAACATTGTTAAAAGTTTATAAAAAATAATTTTGATATAAGCAACAAAAACATGAAAAATAGATTAAGGCAATTTATGTGTGAGCGATAATTTTGGAAATGAAAAAAATCAGCCCCTCTTAAGTGTGAATAATAACAAAAAAAATTAACCATAATATAATTAAATATATATATAAAGAAAACATATATGATTTGAGACAAGATGAAAAGAGGGACGCTATATTAAGTATTATAATAGACTATAATAGACAAGATGGAAATGCAACGTTATTTTGCCAGTAAAAATATTTGTTTGTATCTTTTTGCATTCCCTCCATACAATGAACTAACCTAAGTATACCATTTACACAATTAATTGTGAAATTTTAGTAGAATCCTTCAAAAATGAAATCATTCAATGAATTGCCTAATTCTTAAGCACTGAAATTGTGACACTTTAACCTTAAAAAAAAAAAAAACAAAACAAAACAAATGTAAGAAATCCTCCCTCAATCAATGAAAAAAGATTCGCCTATCATATCGGTACCTAAGAAATACCTAACAATTCAAATAAGGCTTTACTAATTGGCATCTCCAAATCAAAATAATAACTTTCAATTTTTTTTTTTTTTACTATAAAAGCATGCATGCCCCATTAATGTCGAAAGTGAATATATTCAATATAAGAAAGCTTATCTTTAACCATCAAAGTAAGTACGTCTCTCCAGTGATGTCTAATGAAAGTTGTACCTCTATCATGTGTCCTATTATATTTAACTTGATCTTAATTTTTTTCTTTAAATAATAATTTTGATCAGACAAGATCATGCTGTTAATTGGCATGATTAAAGGCAATTTTTTCCTACTGCGATGACTAGAGCACTACTTTTTATGAACAATATTTGGGATTTTAAATTTTCAACCATACAACCAACTTACAATGCAAGGATGACCTCACGATCCTATCATGACATCACAATTTTATTGTCACGTGTTATTGTCTGTTAAAATATTTTAATCTCAACTCTATAAGATCAAATACTTAATAAAGTTGGATTTGAGTAGGTTTAAAATACTACGGTGTAGCATTTGAAATAAAGAAATTCATATTATTAAATTTGATTAAGAGACAATCTGACCTTTTAAAATACTTACATTACACTAAAAAAATGTCTTGCTCATGCAAAAAAGTTTCTACATAAACTTGGTTGGAAAAATGTTTTAATCTCAACTCCATAAGATGTATATGTGACACTAATAAGTTAAATTAAAGTAGGTTTAAGATACTAAGCATAGCATTGGAAATAAATAAATCATGCACTGTAAAAGGACAGCACTAACCTTCTCAAAATAATTTTTATTATTTTAAAATTGATATCTTATGCCAAAAAAAATTTTCTTATATACTCATCTTAATATCCACAATCTACTTTAAGCTTAAAGAATGCTAAGAGATGGACACACTTTATGGCTCATTTTTTGGAAAATGTAAATTTATATTATCAAATGCTTTTATATTTTACCGCGCTAATCAAAATTGAAACCATCTCTGATAAATAAAAATTCTAAAATCCTATAATTTTTTTTTCTCTCTTTGCAATAGTATTTTGAATCCCATGAGTCTTTCATATAATAATTAGTAAATTTCTCTATTCTTTGATGTTTTGTTTGGTATGCAAAAATGAAATGGAATATAATGAAATTGATCTTTATAATTTTATAAATTCATGATATATTTTTTATAATTTAATTATACTCTTAATTTATTTCGTTCCAACGTATCAAATACTAGATAAGTGTAGCATGCTACACTACAATTATCATAAGAATGATTTTCTTCTAATTGAAGAACTAAGAACAACCGACTATAAGGCATTTATTTATATATGCTTTTTGTATGCTCCACGAGTTATGAGGAAAAGTTCGAAATAAACATTGAGAAAAAAATGTCAAGGCTTAACTAATCATCAAAGCCAAAATGTTGTTGAAAATTAATTATGCTAATTGATATAAGAAAACATAAGTCCTTGATCAATTTTAAAAAAAAAAAAAAAATTAGGTCTAAAGTCTTAAAGTGTTAAACCTGATAACTTTTGCATATTTAAATATTTTAGGTGCAACTATTGCTTTCTTATTGTCTATAAATAGATTTCAATGAATTATACTAATATATTCTATGGTTATTTTTCTTTCGGATCTCTTAAGCAGATGGATTCTTTAAGGACATTCAGCATTGCTCTTCTTGTTCTTGCTATGCAACATATGTTCTTCTGTCTCATTCAAACAAGCAATGTGAGTTTACTTCTTTAATAAAGGGGTTGTTTGCAACTCTTATATACATACATATATATATATATATATATATATATATATATATATATTACACACACACATTAATATTTACTTGGATTTCACAGGTTTACATTGTGTATATGGGTGCTGTAGTTCTTGATAATCCCCAACTTACTGAGGACTCACACTATAAGATCCTCATAAAATTGCTTGGAAGGTTTTCATCTTTTACTCATTTTTATAAACATTTATATATGCATATACATGTATTGTATGTTTCTTAAAAATTTAGGAATTTATTCAAAAATTATTGAAAACATTTAAGTCTATGTCATTCTTCACAATTTTTTTCTCTTTTGAATTCGTTCGATACTTGTATATGGTTGTTTTCCCACCAAGATCCATCTAAGAAAAGCTTGTTTAAAGTTTAGGTTTTGTTGTATTATAGAATGAATTGTTGTAATACTGGATTTGGATTTAACATCCGATACCAAAAAGAGTATAGTTTAGTTTTGTAAGCTAAATCAATTTATCTTCAATCTTTTTTCATAAACGTAGTTGATCATCTAGCAATTCTAATGATGATTCACAAATTAACCTAAATTCTTTCATCAAAGAGGTAGAAGTTGAATTGCATGAATAAATCTGAAATTTGAGAGTATGATTATGCATAAAGAAGACACTAGCATCTCTAGAACATGCATTTAGTTAATAGTAACCATGAATTGTTGTGTAGTCGTGACTATGACTAGAATTGTTTCCTAATCTTCATTGAATTTCATTACGCATAGTGATGAAAAAAAGAAGTTGTCTTTTACTTAATATTTAGTAATTAAACTCTATTCATCCTTTTGGAACCTCAATTGAAACTAGACTTTCCTTATCTTTAAAATTATTCAAAGCATCCATCATTGTAGCACTCTTTAATATATATATATATATATTATCAACCAGAATCTCATATTGGGCTTGGGTTATATAACTGGAGGTAGTCCATCTCTCAGCCTATATCCCTTCCCACCCTCTCATTATTCGAACCCAAAATCACACAATAAGGATATCTCAAGTTTTGACTTCTGGAATGTCTCTTAAGAAACATAACAGTCCTAGAGTTGGATTATCATTTGAGTGCTTTGAGAACCTTCAACATTTTGCTTAAGCTCAAGAATTTTCTTCATCTCAAACATAATTCTAAGCATACAGTCTCAATAATGTTTCCAAACAATCCATTATTTAAATTTTATTTTTAAGGATCTTATCTTTTTTATTTCTATAATTGAATTTATTAATATTCATTTATTTAAGATGATTATTTATTTTTATTTTCTATTATTGTCAAAATTTAGGGACACTCAAAACTTATAAATGAGTTTTAAAAACCCTTAACCTTGGAGAGTTGTCGATACAACATTTCTAGTGTCAATGACATATTTCTCGTTTTGATTTTGATTTTAAAATTTTTAGTTTCCCTATTTTAACATTTATTTATATATTTTTATAAATTTAATTTTTCTCCACACAGTCTTGTCCTAAATTTAATTGTGAATGTTAAAAAATATATGAAAAATAATTAAAAGCTAAACATAGTTCAATCATTTTAAATAATATGTAGAAGTACATCCTACTAATTCCCAAAGTGTTAATAGTCGTTAGATAGGAAAAACTGATTGTTGTAGGCAAAGTTGCGAGATCATTTGACCGTCTCTAGGGGCCAATCAACCACTTTTAACTTCTACCTAGAACAATCAAGTGCTCCCTACAACCAATTGATTGCCCCTAGCTCCAAGGTCGGGTTTAGTCATTCTTTTGTTCCAATAATTCTCCATTCTAAGTTCATTTGTGCTATGCTTTCTATATTCTTATATTATTATAAGTTAAAGTACAATACAATTGAGAGAATAACAATCTAAAAAAATGAAGCTTTAACTCTTCAAACTTCAATAGCTTAATACTATAGAAAGCAACTTAAACACAAAGTCATTAGTACACAACAACTTCTTATTACCAAAATCAAGTTAATCAAACCTTAAGACTAATAGATGGTAGTAAAAGAGATGACAATTTTGTTTTGGCTTTTAAATTTTGTACTATTTCCTTTTGTTTAAACTACCTAGGTCCCTTTTTCATTTTTTCCTCAAGATTTATTTTAAAGAATTGTCACTTGCGCCACATTCATTTTTTGTGATTTTTTTTTTATTATAAATTATCCAAATAATTAAATATTTATTCATGAAAAAAAAAAGTAATTATTTGTAATTTTATTTGATAGCAAAGAAGAAGCCATGAAATCAATGTTATATAGCTACAAGAATGGGTTTTCAGGATTTGCCGCAATGTTATCTGAGTCTCAAGCCAACAATATTTCAGGTAATGTGTATTTGGAGAAAAAATGTGATTTTCTTCTTAATGTGATATTGCACATGAATAAGATGTAGTAATAAGTATTACTTACAATTCATATACCTTACTAACAAATAAAAATATAGGTTTTCCTCAAGTTCTTGATGTATTTTCGAGTAGAAATTTTTCTATCCACACAACTAGAAGTTGGGATTTTTTACAAGTAAAATCCCAAGTAGCGAATGGAATACTTAATAAGAGTCATAATGGAAGCGGGTCAATTATTGGCATGCTTGATACTGGTAAGTACTACTAAAAACACCACACAAGTCAAGTTATGGAAATTTTACTTATTCATATGCACTTTTATGTTCTTGCATTCAATTGTTATTGTATAGGAATATGGCCTGAATCTGAAAGTTTCAATGATGAGGACATGGGACCGGTCCCATCCCATTGGAAAGGGATATGTCAAGAAGGCGAAAAATTCAATCTTTCCAATTGTAATAGGTTAAATTTCTTCACGTCGTTCGTCCTTAATTTAGCATTCTTTACTACTTTATGTCATTTTCTTTGCTTTTAGTAAACTTGAACATTACGGTGTGAGCACACGTTAATTTTTGGACGCATCATAAATAATCTAAAAACGATTTATGAAACTAAATTTTACATCTCCTAAGGTGTGAGCCTTATTACATTAAATAATCTCTTAATTTTATGAAACGTTACTGCAGTGGTTTCTAATTTGATGATGTCTACTTCTTGCTCATTCTTGTATTCCGATGGAATGTATTAACACAATATTACGACACTGCTGACAGAAAAATTATTGGCGCACGTTGGTACGTTAAAGGATACGAAGCACAATATGGAAACGTGAATTCAAGTGATTGGGATGATCTTTTATCTCCACGAGACCAAAATGGGCATGGCACTCATGTAGCCTCTACTGCAGCAGGGGCTTTCGTACAAAATGCAAGTTTTCTGGGACTTGCTCAAGGATGGGCAAGAGGAGGTGCCCCGTCAGCGTGCCTAGCTATTTATAAAATTTGCTGGAGCCCTGATGGCCATTGCACTGAAGCTGATATTATTGCTGCTCTTGATGATGCTATTTATGATGGAGTGGATGTTATTTCAGCATCTATTGGATCAACAGTCCCACTTGCACCTTATTTTGCGGATGCTCTCTCTATTGGCTCCTTTCACGCTGCAGCAAAAGGAATTTCTGTAGTTTGCTCTGCTGGGAACGAAGGCCCTTCCCCTCAAACAGTTGAGCATGCTGCTCCATGGCTCATCACTGTTGCTGCTAGCACCATTGATAGATCTTTCCCCACTCCCATCACACTTGGGAACAACCAAACGTTCGTGGTACTTTTACTCCTGGAACCATTTTTTCAGTTCATCCCGCAACTTGTGATTCTAAATTCCTATTCAAAACTTCAATATCTTTTGGAATAACTTTCGTAATCTTTTGTAGGGCCAAGCTTTAAATACAAGGGAAAATGTGACCAACTTGTATCCTTTTTGGTATGGAGCAAATCTTGCATCAATTGGCGCAAGTTATGATGACGCCAAGTAATACAACTCTCCATTAATTCATTTTTGCCAACCATCCTTTCCTTTTGTTTCTTTTGAAATGTAACCATGTTATGAAACTCACATGCACAATGTCCATTTATTGTTAATAGAAGCTGTCAAATTGGCTCTTTGAATGCCACGCGAACAAGAGGAAAGGTCGTTCTCTGTTTTCAAACTCAATCTCAAAGCTCAGTGGACATTGCAGAGTTTACTGTATTTAAAGCTGGGGGAGTCGGTCTCATCTTTGCCCAAGCACCCACAAAAGAAATTGTACCATCTTATTGGTTTCCAACTGTTCAAGTGGACAACACAATAGGAACATCTCTTTGGTTATACTGGGCGGCAAGCAGGCATTTAAGGCTAGTAAAAATATTAAGAAAAAAAAAATCAAGAAATCCACATTTTCATATTTGATTATCATATAGCATTTAAAGAGTGTTGACTTTTACACTCCATTTAGAACTCGAAAAATATTAGAAATCCACATTTTCATATTTGATTATACATCGTTAATTAGTTTTCTTATTTTTATTCATATCAAGAAAAACATTCATTTTATATAGTATTTAATCAAAAATAAAAATATTTTAATTTTTATGTTGGGAGATGCCTTGGATTTGAATAAAATATATTATAAAATTGTATTGAAAATTTTTCAAATCTATTCAAATTCAGATCTGAAATTCATGCTTCCAAACACTATCTTAGTGTTTTTTCCACTCTTTTAGTACCATTGATAATACAAATTGGTTGTTGGCAGACACAATTGTAGACTTGCATTACAACTAAATAATATATCAATGGTTTTGAATTTTTGTGTCATGCCAGTGGGACCTAAAGCCATGGGGTCATTACTCAAATCCCACAATTGTGACCTAGTTTCTCCAAAAAGCTTTTTGGGTCTACATCACTACACATACACTTGCACTGCACATTAATTTTTAGAAGTAAAATAGCATTGAGCTAATATATATATATAATTTAATTTTATTATATTATAAATTAAATTTTAAAAATGTTATGTTACCATCACATCACCTTCTAACCCAAAATAAGCAATTGAACAATATAACATACACATTACATTTCATATGATCTTATAAAGATTCTATGAACCAAACCACCAAACAACACCTAATCAAAGGTTGAATTGTATAAATTAAGCACAATAAGTATGCAGCTTGAATAATATTCTTAAACTAAATGCATGATTGTCAAATTGATCTTATTTTTACTAGAATGGGTTTGACTAGTATTTGAATGGGTTGATTATGGTTTTAATTAAAATCTAAAGTGTTCATACTTGTCTAAATACATAAATTGCAGGATAATATTCTTTACACGTATTTTTTAAAAACAAAGTACCATGACGCTGTATTTTAATATCTAAAGTGTTTTAATATTCTTTAGACATATTGTTGTGATTATGATTGCTATAAATAAAAACAATACTTCTACAAGCTGTATTTTCTTAGATATGATTATATGCAGCGTATTTCTTTTGTTTTAAATAGATTTTATTTTATACAAGTTAAATGAGACTAAAAGGAATTTTTGTTATTTGATCTGATAGCATAAATACCAACAAAATTCAGACCTAATTTGATCATAGGTGATATTATGACGAAGTAGATGATATTGAAGTGCCTTTTTAAAGGACAAAAAAAAAAAATGGTGCGCACGACATTCATCCTGTAACTAGGAAGCACGTGTTCATGATTTCATAGTTTTATAATTTCTAATTGCATCGTCTTTCATCCTACCAAAACCTAGAGCCGTAATTTACTTGCTTGTTTAAGTGACTAATGGATTTTCTATACTATAGCTATCCTATGGTCAAGATTAGTCCTACAACGACAACAATAGGGAAACAAATTGCCCCTGAAGTAGCAAGCTTCTCTTCACGAGGACCTAATTCTCTTTCCCCTGCTGTGTTGAAGGTAATAACATTATTTTCACATATTTTATTTCATTAATTATTTAACTAATGCAGGTATGTGTTTGGTTAGCCTGACATTGCAGCACCGGGAGTTAACATATTGGCTGCTTGGCCACCTCCTTCCTTTCCCTATACAAACTTTAACGTTCTATCCGGAACTTCTATGGCTTGTCCTCATATATCAGCCGTTGTTGCTCTTATTAAATCTATTTATCCCACTTGGAGCCCTGCTGCCATCAAATCTGCACTTGTCACAACAGGTAGAAAATAAAAAAGAGTTACTTCTCTCTCTCTCTCTCTCTCTCTCTCTCTCTCTCTCTCTCTCTCTCTCTCTCTCTCTCTCAATTTACTTGTGCAGTTGTGTGTGTTTAAAAAATATTTATCTCTTTCTCACTCTAATTTTTTTGTCACACACACACACCCACTCATACACATGTAGCTTCCATAAAGGATGCATATGGTCAACACATTGTCGCTGAAGGACTTCCAAGTAAGCGGGCCGATCCATTTGACTTTGGAGGTGGTGTTGTCAATCCTAATAAAGCCATAGATCCTGGTCTTGTGTTTGACATGGAAACTTCTGACTATGTGAATTTTCTCTGCTCCATGGGCTATGATGAAAGTGTTATCAATAAAATGACTAGGATGCACATCCAATGCAATGGAACAACTAATTTTCCTGAAAATCTCAATTTGCCCTCTATTTCCGTTCCCGAACTAAAGAGTTGCTTAACCATATCAAGGACAGCTACAAATGTTGGTCCAGAAAATTCTTGGTACATTTCATTTATCGAAGCTCCCCCAGGAATAAGTTTGATGGTTGAACCGCCCATTTTGTTCTTCAACGGCGCTTTAAAGAACATCAATTTTAAGATCACATTATGCTCCCAACTAAGAGTTCAAGGACGATACTCATTTGGATATATATATTGGACTAATCCCAATCATTTAGTGAAAATGCCAATAACCGTTCGTCCAATAATAGAAGAATTTTACGCAGATGCATGATGGAAAGGCTAAGCTTGGCAGCATTTCTTTACCAATCATGATTGCTATTAATGTTCAACTTCTTGTTTACTACTTCATTAGTACTGTGATCAAACTTGTTTGTTACTAAAGTGGTTGATTTTCTTATTGTTTGTGTTTCAACCTAGTATATCACTAAAATGGCTTTAAGAAACATTGTGGATTTGAGTTTTCAATAATCCCTCATCCCCCTAAGTTCAAGATGCATGTAATGTTCAACTTTGTGTTAACTACTTTGTTAGTACTGTGATCAAACTTGTTTGTTACTATAGTGGTTGATTTTTCTAATTGTTTGTGTTTCAACTTAGTATATCACTAAAATGGCTTTAAGAAACATTGTGGATTTGAGTTTTCAACAATCCCTTCATCCCCCTAAGTTCAAGATGCATGTCTAATCTTGGTTAAGTATAATAGCATTAGACATCTTAAAACTAGTAAATACGTAAGTGAAGATAATCTAACCATTTGGTTCTAATAATGAGCGTCTTGGCCTAGTTATTTCAATTGCCAATCAAAATTGTCCTCCAACATGTTTGTGCAATGACGGCTTGGGTGGATGGCATCTTAGGTAGTCAAAGGCCTGGAGCTACAAAAACCCCTCTTGACTCGCCTAAATGGAAAAATAGAAGATCCATTTGACTTGACTTGATCTGTCAACTTGACCCAATTTAGTCCTCTAATCATCATCATCATGTTTTAAAAATATTTTTTGCAAATAAAAAAATGTCAAAAAAAAACCCAAAAAATCATTTTTTATTATTACTAGTATTAGAATTATTGCTAATACTAATCATAATAATAATTATTACTATTCGTATCATTTTTAGTGAATCTTATTACCTATTTTATTTAAGCCATTGATGCTTCAAAAGAATTATAAAAATTATCGAGCAATTAAAAATGACTTCTTGAAATGTGAAATTTTCTTTTATATTTATCTTATTATATTTTGATTCATTCATTTCATGTGTTTTATTTTTAAAATCAGTACAAATTTAGAAAATTGTAAAGTTTTGCAAAAAAAAGTAAAGTTGCTTTTTTAAAAAAAAAATTGGAAAATAGGATGTTTGTAGGGTTCTAACTATTTACATTTTTAACTTAATTTGTTAGTTTTGTCTTTTTTCTTTTTGATAGGAAAAGAAAATTTTATTCAGAGGAAGAGAATTTACACAAGGACAAATGAGACGTCTCCCCAAAAGACACCTAGAATTATTCAATAAAAACACTTAAAAGAATACCAAAAAAATAATAAATCAACAGTGCAAAATGTTCCTCCAATTTCTATGTAATTTGTGAAGAATAATCCCTCTCAAAAAACCCAAACTAGCACCACAGGGAGGCCAAATACTTTCTTTTTTTTTTCCTAAACCAGCACCTCGTTTAAATTCTTCCATTGAATATCCTTGCGTTACACTCCAACCATAACACGCACAAAACTACGAATATTCCACACTTCCATAGCGTTGCCTTGCCCTTTCTCTTGCCTACCAAAGCCCGTAATTTGAATTCTTGACTATAACTGTGTACCATAAGGATCATTTGTGAATGCCCTAAATTCTTTACACACTTCAATTATTATTTTTCTTCTTATTTGCCTTACTTCTCGTTTGATGGAACATTGAGGCAGCACTTGACTGGCCCTTAAAATTATCTAAGGGACAAATATGGTTCAAATAGTTTCCTTAGATGAATGGAAACGCTAATGAATGGAAACGCTAACAAAGTATTTTGAAAGGGCGGTGAATGAATTACTAATTTAAACGTCTTCCTGATGCCTTAACTCAAATGATAACCAAGAGAGTGTGAGAAGCTAATGGGACAATAAATGGTCAATGGAGTTTCTACTAATTGGTTATTTATCTAGGTTTGGTTAATAGATCATCTAATTACTACCAATTGCTTCATCTCTTTCATCTCTAAGCTAACACAACCTAGGTACAGGAAAATCTATAGTTTCAATATGCACAAAAAAAAAATAAGGCTTGGGAATATGGTTATATGAGGGAAAATGTATTAGCACTTCCTACATGCCAGTTTTCACAAACGATATAATTACCTTTGAATTCAATTATTCATGACTTATGGTTCTTATAGTTTCTTAGATTTCTAGTTCTTAAATATTAGCTAGTCTCACAAATGCAGAAGTTATTCTCACCTCAGGAGGTTTAGAAGGATGCAATGACCCCCTTATGAATTATATTGTTGGATTAAGTACCAAAATGTTTAATGCAATCATCAAGAAAGTTGATTGAAGTAGATAAATCACCCCTCTAATTCTTAGAGGAGACTAACATTTTCCAATTTTCTATTATCCATCATGGGGTAACACACACATACACAAAAAGATAAATGCAGTGAAAAAACAAACAAAAGAAATAAAGACGTGTCATGTAATCCACAAAAATACACAAAAAAAAAAGGTCCTATTCTACTGGATATAGTTTTTTTTTAAATGTTCTCGAGTTTTTTACAATTTTTTTAGACTTTTTTTTCCAATTTTTGCATTTCCATGGAATTTCTAGAGAATATTAAAATTTTTATGCATTTATTTTTATTCTTATTTTTTTGAATTTTCAACATATAAATACTAGTAGAAAGAAGATATTTAAGTTGTTATTGTTGTTTGTTCTTTTTTTTAGGGCAATTCCATCATAAAATCTTCTCTTTTATTTTTCAAGATAATAATGTTATTACTAAATTTAGATCAAGAAATCCTCTTTTTTCTTGACTCTTATCCCAATCAAATGAAAATTCTCTCATATGCCCAAATCTATATTGAAATAGATTTTAATGATAAACTGATATCAAAAGCCCTTTGGTGAGCTTATTAGTGTTGGAGTTGAATATGCTTGGAAACCTGAGAAATGCCTCAATTGTCCAACTATGGGCACACAAAAAAATTGTAAGTGAAAAATCACTGGGTAAAGAAAGACGATGGAAATAAAGGAATCTGAACTGAGGATATATGAAGATCCTAACTCTACGTTGGGTCTGAAATTATTTTTTAAGGTAGTGTTTTGGAGCATAAAATTTGGCCTTCAAATTTTGATTTATTGGATTTGGATGAAACTCGCAATTTTATACTACGTTTTGTTCAAATTCATACAAACTCAAATCTATGGTTTGAAATTCAAACTCTCAAAGGCAGGGTAAGGGTAAAGGAAAGGGCAGAATTTCTGTCCTTGTTTCTTCCATTGAAGATTGTTCTGTATCAAGAAATACAATATCTACAAAAAACCAATTTAAGGGAGAACATTCTTACCATTTTGGAGATGTTAAGTTTCAACAGCCAGCATTAAAGGACATGAATTCTTTCTCTATTCTAAGAGCACACCTTTAACAGTTAATAGCAATTTTGGGGTTAAGAGAAGCAAAGAAAAAAGATATGCTTCCAAAAGTCTTGAACTTTCAATGGCTTCATTAGTCACAAGCTGGATAAAGTCTTGACTGCTACTCATACTCTTCCAAATCTCCTTCTAAGGGTAATGTTACAAGAAACTAAAAAAAAAATTTATTTTTTTTCCTTTTTAAGAATAATCATAGTAGAAATAAAAATGAAAAATAAATTATCCGGGTCGAGTTGAATCGTTGATCCGGGCAGATCAAACGGCTCCAGCCAGACAGTCACAAGCCCATTACACAGGTGCCATTGTCACCCTCTCTGATATTCCATTTTATTAATTGGACGGGTTTAGATTTTGGTTTTGTACACCCACTAATAAATGGGTCAATTTGAATCAAACCTGTTCAAGTCCCAGCCCAATGAAATCCAATACACTGATATGTTTTACACCCCCATGTAGGTAATGTTTAGAACATGAATTTCAAGACTTGAATTTAGATTTGCGTGGATTTGGAAGAAACTCATACAACTTTATACTACATATTATCCAAATCATAAATCTAAATTCAAAACTCAGAATTTCATGCTTCCAAACAAAGGATAATAGTATTTGAACTACCAGTTAAATGGTAATGAAGAAACCACCACCTATGATGTACAAGCCTCAAGATACAGACCCCTCTGTAGCCTCCACTGTGACGCCTCATTCTAACTATATACTGAAAACAAAATGTCTCTTTACGAACATTCCTTTTGCCAAATGAAATCTCATATTTAGTGTAATTCAATGCCTTATAAGGATACCTAAGATCATATAAATATTTTTACTATAAAATTTGCAGTAACATCTACATTTAAATCAACTAAAATGGGCATAAGGGTGTTGTGGGTAAGTGCTGCTTGAGTTGGTTTTCAAGTTAACTATGGTTCTATTTAGAAATTTTGTGCAGAAGAATGGTGGTAGCAAAGAGCAGTTTGGCTTGCATTCCAAGTTAGCGATCGTTAATAGTCAGCTTCCAAACTCCCCCATTAAATTTCCCAGTATTGTTTGTAGACACCCATTTTATCCGACCATTATACAGTAAAACCTTACGTTTTTTTAAATTTTATTTTATTTTTTAAAAATTTTAATTATGGTGTCATCTAAGGTTTTTGCCTAAACATGATCTCTCATTTTGATTTTCTCAATCTCACCGCTTGAAATGAAAGATTCACTGAATCTTTGAAAAATTTGTTGTTTACATTATCTTGTGTTATAAGTACATCATCAAAACAAAAAAGAAGAAAAAATACAAAAAAAAATTGGAAAGAAAAAAAAAATAAAAAAGACAGCTTTCAGTCGTCCTTGAAGTTTCAAATGGGCCAGCGTTCCAAAAGATCCTGCACCCGCACACACAAAAAATCATAGCAAGGGTAGGGGCAGGCCCAACAAAGAAGCCCAATTTTGGGCTTAGTTCTAAATTTAAGTCTCACAAGTAGGCCTGTGTCTAACTTAAGGCGCAATTTGGGCCTACTCTTTAAGGCCCATAGTGGGCCTATGTTTAGCATAAAGCCCATTTGGGGCTTATTGCTTTACAAATTTGAAGCCCCAAATCCAATGTAGCCTAGTATGAAGAGATCTTCCTCTATAGGCAGCCCCTTTTCCTACCTGCTCCACCACCCTAAAGTCGTAAACCCAGTAGGCTCCCTAGACCCTTCTCCACTATACCGCCTCCTACGAGCACCTAAGCAAATTCGAAGCTAATCAAGATCTTGCCACCCCTCTTTTAGCCTATAAATAGGAAGATTAGAGAGAGAGCAAGAGAAGACCCAAGAGAGTGACTCAGGAAACAAGATGAGAAAGAGCAAAAAGACAGAAAGAGAGAATAGAGGGATTGAAGAGAGAGAAGCAAAGCTTGAAGGAGATCAAAGGAGAGAATCAGAAGGAGGGAGCTGTGCAGAGGTTACAAAGCAAAATTTAGAGGTTTGCAGAGAAGAACCAAGCCAAGGCAATCAAGAAAAAGAAAAAGAAAAAGAAAAAGAGAGGAGAGAAAAGGGTTTTTAAGTGTCTTCAATCTCTTTTATATGCATGAATATATTTTGGACATTTTTATCAAATGCATGGTTGATGGAATGAGATAGATTCAATTTGCAAAATTTCAGAATGTGTTTGAATTTGAATTGATTTTTGAAATACGAATTTGCTTATATCAATTTAAATGCTGATCTAACCTTTAGGTAGAACTTACAGCCATTTCAAATTCTCAGCCAGATCCTAAATTTCAATCCCTAAAATCCCAAGCCAAAGCAGCAAAGTTTGAGTCAAAATCTTCAGCCTAAAAATCCTACCAAAAACCCAACCAAAATTCCCCAAACAAAACCGAATAAGTCAACCTAACTCGAATGCTAGGTTCAAACCACCCATGACCTGAGTCAAAGGACCCAAAAACCCCATACCCAAATGACCAGGTCAACTTGATCCCAATCCAAGCCAAACCAACCCAAGGAGCCAGATCAACTTGACCCAAATCCAAGTCAAACCTACCATGCCTTAACCTGGGTCAACTTGACCAAAGTCCACCCTGCTCTTAACCTACCTAGCCCAATCAACCATTTACCATTCTAGCCTGACCCACTCCAGTCCAAGCCTAAGCCTACCCGAAGCCCAAAAACCAACAGAAAACCAAAGCCCACTGCCCAACCTAATCCTAAATTGACCCCAACCTAGCTTCAATCCAAAACTCCTTGGACTACACACATCCGCATGTTCCCATCATGTTTCCTTTGAAACAATACCAGTGCTCCGAACGGTGCTTTGGAAGGGAGAATATATCGTGCTTCCAACATATCATCAAGTTGTTTTCTCAACTCTACTAGCGATGGGGGGCGCCATCTATGGCCCTTTAACAGGTGGGTTCGCTACTAACAACAACTCGATCTCATGCTCCACATCCCGTCCTGGAGGCAAGATGTGAGGCAGCTTATCCTGCATCACCTCCTTGTACTCATCCAACACAGTTTAGATGGTCATAGGCACCAGCTCTTGGCCTACTTCCTCTACCACCACTGTGGCAAAATATGCCTGCTCACCCCTTCTCAATCCCTTCTTGTGTTGCATGGCTAAAAGGAACTTCGCATCATCTCCATTTTTTGCAACGGCTAGCATCATGCAAGGGTGATCTCCCATTAGACACGGGGAACCAGCAAAAGGCATCAGCACTGCCTTAGTCTTCTCAGGAATTCCATTCCCAAAATGACTTGAAAGTTATCCAATGCACCACTATGAAATTCGCATGACTTGCCCACTGCCCAAGCTTCAAAGTCACTTGCTTGGCTACTCCCAGAGTAGGCTGGGCTATAGAATTCACTACTTTCATGCGTCCTAAATTCTTCTCCAAGGATAAGTTGAGTTTCCCTGCTTCTACCTACAACAACAACAACAACAACAAAACCAAACCTTAAGTCCCACTAGGTGGGGTTCCAATTTATGCGATCATGGACCATTTCTTTTGATAGATTCGGGTATATTAAATTTTTACTCACTATCTCCTCTTAAGTTATTTTAGGTCTACCTCTACCCCTTCTACTGCCCCCCCACAGTAACTAACTCACTCTTCCTCACAGGTGGACTATGCGGCCTATGTTGCAAGTGTTTATACCATCTGAGTTGTCCCTCCCTTATTTTATCTTCTATAGGAGTTACACCTAACTTACCGCGAATATGTTCATTCCTTAATTTATCTTCCAATGTTATACCACTCATTCATCCAAGCATTCTCATCTCAACAACTTTTACTTTTTGGATATTATGTTTCTTCATCTCCCAACATTCTAATCCATAAAATATAGTTGGTCTTATAGCTATCCTATAAATCTTCTCTTTCAATTTTAAAGGTATTCTACGATCACAAAGGACATTTGAAGCACTTCTCCATTTTACCCAACCTGTTTTAACTATATACATTACATCATCTTCAATTTCTCCTTCAGCTTGCATAATAGATCCAAGGTATCGAAATTTACAAATACTATTTATTTTTTCATCATCAAGTTCAACTTTGTCTCCAATATTCTTTTTACCATTACTAAAATTACATTTCATATATTCTATCTTATTTCTACTTATCCTAAAGCATCTAGATTCCAAAGTTTCTCTCCATAAATCTAACTTAGCCTCTACTCCGTCCCTATTTTCATCAATTAATACAATATCATCTGCAAACAACATACACCATGGAACCTCCTTTTAAATACTCTTAATCAATTGGTCCATCACTAAAGCAAAACGATAAGTCTCCCTGCTTTTACCTGTGAAACAAAATTATGGGTAGCCCCGATATCCACCATAGCACAAGTACTTTTCCCATTAATCCTCAAGCCCACAAACATCAATCCTTTCGCTTGTATAGCTTTCGATGCTTTCTCTTGTTTTTCCAATGCATTCACCAACCGTATTGCACCCATCCTCGGGGTATCCTCCTCTTCCCCATCACTTTCCACTACTCGCTCCACAATGGAAGCTTGTAAGGCATTGAGTGATGCCTCGTGAGAGAACTCAACAACTTTATGAGGGCCTCGACACAAGTAGCATGAAATTCTACCATTTCCAATGGATGTGTTAAACCCTCGAGACGATGAAGCTTCTTTTGAAGTTGATGTCTTATAATTAACTCTCCCACCTTTGGGTTTGCCCTTTTTGAAAGACTTTCTGACGCTTCCACCTCTAGCACTCTCTTTGGACGAAGCGGTATTATCACCAGCATGGTCAGTCAAGCGTTCTACGACAGCTTATGTGGTAGACAAATCTTGAACTCTTTGCCTATGAAGTTTTGTCCTTACCAACGGTTTCAACCCCTCAAAAAAAAAAAAAAAATAGAACTTTTCCTTTTTCAACATGTCCCTGATATCCAACATTAAAGTAGAAAATTGTTTAACGTATTCCTTGATTGACTCAATATGCTTGAGGTCTCTCAGCTTCTTCCTAACATTGTACTCAACATTCTCAAGAAAGAATTAGGCCTTGAGCTCTTTTCAAGTCTGCCCAACAATCCACTACACAGTCGCAATATCCACTTTCACATGTTTTGAGTCTATCCTCAAAGCGCGATAGTACTGCTCCATGTCAAACAAGAAGTTCTCCA
>NW_026651952.1:0-23795 GCF_029873635.1 Malania oleifera | reverse complement strand
GACGACAAAGAGAAACCAAAGAAAGCGGAACGCGTAAAAATCTAAACACTAAACCCTAACCCTAAGCCATAAACAAGGATACCTCAAAACCCATAAACAATAAACCCAAAAGCCGAACCCTAGCCTCAACCATAACATAAAACTACACGAATCTAAACAAACAGATAAACCCTAACCCTGAGCACAATCCCGAAATCCAAACCCGCAATGTTGACCCGAAACCCTAAACACAAAAACCTAAGCCCTAAAACCTACACACCTAAATCCTAAACCCAAAACCCAAAACCCTAAACCATAAACACTACACCTTAGAATCCCTAAACTCTAAAACCTAAACACCTAAACCCTAAACCCTAAGCCCTAAACCCAAAACCCTAAAACCCAAAACCTAAACCCTAAAACCTAAACCCTAAACCCTAAACTCTGGTCCCTAAACACTAAAAGTAAGCTCAAGCCCGTAAAACTCTAAGCCCTAGACACTAAACCCTAAACCGTAAATCCTACCCTAAAAACTAAATCCAAAACCCTAAACCCAAAACCATACCCCAACCCTAAGACTAAACCCTAAACACTAAACCGTAAACCAAAAACCATAAACCCTAAACCCTAAACCCTAAACCTGAACCTTAGACCCTAAAAACACTAAACTCGAAACCGTAAGCCCCATCCCTAAGCCCAAACCCTAAACCCTAAACTTCAAACGCTCAGCCCGAAACCCTATAACCATAAACCCTAAACCTAAACCCTAAACCCTATGCCCTAAACCCTAAACCCTAAACCCTAAACCCTAAACCCTAAACCCAAAAACCCTAAACCCTAAACTCTAAACCCAAAACACTAAACACTAAACCCTAAAACTTTAACACTAAAACCTAAACACCTAAACCCTAAACCATAAACACTAAACCCTAAACACAAAAACCTAAACACCAAACTCTAAACGCTAGCCCTAAACCCGAAACCCTAAACCCTAAAACCCCAAACCCTAAACCCTAAACACTAATCCCTAAATCCAAAACCCTAAACCCTAGACCCTAAACTGTAAACCCTAAACCCTAAACCCTAAAACCCAAACCTAAAACCTAAACACCTAAACCCTAAACCGCAAACCCAAAACCCTAAACCCTAAACACTAAACCCTAAACCCTAACTCTAAAACCTAAATCCTAAACCCAGAACCCTAAACCCCAAATACTAAACACTAAACCCTAAACACTAAATCCTAAACCCTAAACCCTAAAACCTAAACCCTAAACCTAAACACCTAAACCCTAAACGGTAAACCCTAAACACTAAACCCTAACCCCAGACTCTAAACATGAAACCCAAAACCCTAAACCGTATAACCCTAAACCCTAAACCCAAAACCATAAACCCTAAACCCTAAGCCCTATAACCTAAACCTTAACCCAAAACCCCAAACCAGAAACCCTAAACCCTAAATACTAAACACTAATCCGTAAACCCTAAACCCTAAACCCAAAATCCAAAACCCAAAACCCTAAACCCTAAATCCTAAACCCTAAACCCAAAACCCTAACCCTAAACCCAAAAACCCAAAACCATAAAACCCAAAACCCTAAAACACTAAACTATAAACCCTAAAACCCTAAACCATAAACACTAATCCCTAAATCCAAAACCCTAAACCCTAAACCCTACACCCTAAAAC
This sequence comes from Malania oleifera, assembly GCF_029873635.1. Classification (NCBI taxonomy): domain Eukaryota; kingdom Viridiplantae; phylum Streptophyta; class Magnoliopsida; order Santalales; family Ximeniaceae; genus Malania; species Malania oleifera. The sequence continues at coordinate 22,123 of NW_026651952.1, read as the reverse complement.
CTAAACCCCAAAACCTAAACACCTAAACCCTAAGCCGCAAACCCTAAACCCTAAACCCTAAACCCTAAAAACTAAACACTAAACCCTAACTTTAAACCCTAAACCCTAAACCCTAAACTCTAAACCCTAAAACCTAAATCCTAAACCCTAAACACTAGACCTCAGAAACCCTAAACCCTAAAACCTAAACACCTAGACCCTAAACCCCAAACCCTAAACCGAAAACCCCAAAACTTAAATCCTAATCCATAAATACTAAACACTAAACCCTAAACCCTAAACCCTAAAATGCTAAACCCTAAACACTAAAACCTAAACCCTAAAACCTAAACACCTAAACCCAAAACCCTAAACTCTAAACCCTAAATCGTAAACCGTAAACACTAAACCCTAAACCCTAACCTGAAACCCTAAACCCTAAACCCTAGACCCAAAAACCATAAACGCTAAACCCCTAAACCCTAACCCAAAACCCTAACCCATAACCCTAAACCCTAAACCCTAGACCATAGAAACCCAAAGCCCTAAACCCTAAACCCTAAAACCAAAACCCTATAACCGAAACACCAAAACCCTAAACCCAAAACACTAAAGACTAAACCCCAAACCCTAAACCCTAAATATTAAACATTAAACCCCAAAGCCTAAAGTATTAAGCCTAAACCCTAAAACCTAAACACTAAACCCTAAACCTTAATCCAAAACCCTAAACCTTAAACCCAAGACCACAAAAACCCTAAACGCTAACCCCAAACCCGAAACCCTAAACCCGAAACCCTAAACCCTAAACCCAAAACAATAAACACGAAACCCTAAACCTTAAAACCTAAACTCTAAACCCTAGACCCCCAAAACCCTAAACCCTAAACCCGAAGCCCCAACCCTAAGCATAAACCCCAAACACTAAACCCTAAACCCTAAACCCTACTACTTAAAATGCTAAACCCTAAACACTAAAACCTAAACCCTAAAACCTAAACACTTAAACCCTAACCCTAACCCTAAATCGTAAATCGTAAACACTAAACCCTAAACCCTAACCATAAACCCTAAACCCTAAACCCTAAACCTTAGACCCCAAAAACCATAAACATTAAACCCAAAACCCTAACCCATAACCCTAAACCCTAAACCGAAAAACCTAAACCCAAAACCCTAAACCCTAGACCATAGAAACCCAAAGCCCTAAACCCCAAACCCTAAAACCGAAACCCTAAACACCTAAACCCTAAACATAAAACACTGAAACCTAAACCCTAAGCCATAAATATAAGACATAAACCTAAAACCTGAAGCCTAAATACTAAACCCTAAACCCTAAAACCTAAACACTAAACCCTAAACCCTAACCCTAAACACTAAACCTTAAACCCTAAACCCTAAACCCTAAACCCGAGACAACAAAAACCCTAAACGCTAACCCCATACCCGAAACCCTAAACCCAAAACCCTAAACCCTAAACCTAAAACCCTAAACCCGAAACCCTAAACCTTAAAACCTAAACTCTAAACCCTAGACCCCTAAAACCCTAAACCCTAAACCCGAAGCCCCAACCCTAAGCATAAACCCCCAACACAAAACCCTAAACCCAAAACCCTAGAACCTAAAAACACTAAACCCGAAACGCTAAGACCCAACCCTAAGCCCAAACCCAAAACCCTAAACGTGAAACCCTAAGCCCTAAACCCTATAAACCTAAACCCTAAACCCAAAACCCAAAACCAAAACCTTAAACCCTAAACCTAAAACCCTAAACCCAAAATACTAAACACTAAACCCTAAACCATAAACCAAAAACCAAAAACCCTAAATCAAAAAACCTAAATCCTAAACCCTAAACCCTAAACCCTAAACCCTAAAACCAGAACACTAAAACCTAAACACCTAAACCCTAAACCCTAAACCCCAAACCCTAAACCCTAAACCCTAAAACCTAAACCCTAAACCCTAAACCCTAGCCCTAAACCCAAAACCCTAAAACACTAAACTCTAAACACTAAAACCCTAAACGCTAAACACTAATCCCTAAATCCAAAACCCTAAACCCTAAACCCTAAACCCTACCCCCTAAAACCTAAACCCTAAAACCTAAACACCTAAATCCTAAACCGCAAACCCTAAACCCTAAACCCTAAACCCTAAACCCTAAAACCTAAACCCTAAACCCTAAACCCTAAACCCTAAAATCTAAACCCTAAAACCTAAAACCTAAAATCTAAACCCTAAACCCCAAATACTAAACCCTAAACCATAAACCTTAAACCCTAAACCCTAAACCCTAAACCCAAAATACTAAACACTAAATCGTAAAACGTAAACCCTAAACCCTAAATCCAAAACCCTAAATCCTAAACCCTAAACACAAAACCCTAAAACCTTAACACTAAAACCTAAACACCTAAACCCTAAACCCTAAACCCTAAACCCTAAAACCTAAACACTAAACCCTAAACCGTAGCCCTAAACCCAAAACCCAAAACCCTAAAACCCTAAACCCTTGAACACTATACTTTAAACCTAATAACCCAAAACCCTAAACATTAATCCCTAAATCAAAAACCGAAAACCCTAAACTCTAAACCCTAAAAGCTAAACACTTAAACCCTAAATCGCAAACCCTAAACCCTAAACCCCAGACCATAGAAACCCTAAACCCTAAACCCTCAAACCTTAACCCTAAAACCTAAACACCAAGACCCTAAACCCTAAACCCAAAACCCCAAAACCTAAACCCTAAACCCTATACCTTAAACACTAAATCCTAAACCCTAAACCCTAAACCCTGAAACTCTAAATCCTAAACCCTAAACCCTAAATCCAAAACCCTAAACCCTAAACCCTAAAACCTAAACACCTAAACCCTAAACCCTAAACCCTAAAACTTAAACCCTAAACCCTAATAACTAAACCCTAAACCCTAAACCCTAAACCCTAAACCCTAAACCTTAAACCCAAAATCCAAAACCCTAAACCCTAAACCTTAAATACTAAACACTAAATCGTAAACCCTAAACCCTAGACCCTAAACCCTTAAACCCTAAACCCAGAACCCTAAACACTAAACGCTAAAACCTTAAACCGTAAAACACTAAACCCTAAATCCTAAAACCCTTAAACCCTAAACCCTAAATCCAAAACCCTAAAGCGTAAACCCTAAAACCCTTAAACCCTAAACCCTAAATCCAAAACCATAAAGCATAAACCCTAAACCCTAAACCTTAAACCATAAATCAAAAACCCTAAACCCTAAAACCTAAACCCAAAAACCTAAACATCTAAACCCTAAACTCAAAACCCTCAACCCTAAACCCTAAACCCTAAACCCTAAACCCTAAACCCTAACTCTAAACCCTAAACCTCAAATCTTAAACCCTAAACCCCAAGCCCTAAACCCTAAGCCCAAGACTCAAAACCCTAAAACGTTTACACCTAAACCCTAAACCTTAAACCCTAAACCCTAAACCCTAAACCCAAAAACCTACACCCTAAAAACAAAACACGTAAACCCTAAACCCTCTAAACAATAAACCCTAAACCCTAACCCTAACCCTAAACACTAAACCCTAAATCCTAAAACCCCAAACCCTAAAACACTAAACCCTAAACCCTAAAACCCTAAGCCCAAAACACTGAACCCTAAATCATACACCCTAAACCGTAAACCCTAAACACAAAACCCTAAACCCTAAAACCTAAACCAAAAAACAAAAACACCTAAACCCTAAACGCCAAACCCTAGACCCTAAACCCTAAACCATAAACCCTCAAAACTAAACCCTATACCCTAACTCTAAACCCTAAACCCTAATACCTAAACAAGTAAACCCTAAACCCTACACCCTAAACCTTAAACACTAATCCCTAAACCTTCAACCCTAAACCCAAAACGCTAAACCCTAGACCCTAAAAACCATAAACCCTAAAACCTAAACCCAATACCATAAGCACCTAAACCCTAAAGAGAAAACCCGAAACCCTAAACCCTAACTCTAAACCTTAAACCCCAAACCATAAACCCTAAACCCTATGCCCTAAACCCTAAAACCTAGACCCAAAAACCTAAAACCTAAACACCTAAACCCTAACCCCAAAACCCTAAACCCTAAACACTAAATCCTAAACCTTAAACCCTAAACCCTAAACCCTAAACCCTAAACCCTAAACCCTAAATCCAAAATCCTAAACCCTAAACCTTAAAACCTAAACACCTAAACCCCAAACCCTAAACCCTAAACCTCAAAACCCAAAACCCTAAACCCTAAACCTTAAAACCTAAACACCTAAACCCTATACCCTAAACCATAAACCCTAAATCATAAACCCTAAACACTAAACACTAAAGCCTAAACCATAACCTTGAACTCTAAACCCTAAAACCCTAAAACCTAAAACACTAAACCCTAAAACCTTGAAACCCATAACCCTAAACCCTAAACCTTAAATCCAAAACCCTAAACGCTAAGACCCAAACCAAAAATCGAAAATTCTAAAACCTAAACAAAAAACCTAAACACATAAACCTTAAACCCTACACCTTTAACCATAAACCCTAAACCCTAACTCTAAACCTTAAACTCTAAACCCTATCTCTAACTCTAAACCCTACACACTAAACCCTAAACCCTAAACCCTACACCCTAGACCCTAAACTCTAAAACCTAAACACCTAAACCCTAAACCCTAACACTAAACCCTAAACCCTAAACCCTAAACCCTAAACACTAAACCTAAATCGTAAACCCTAAAACCCCAAACACTAAACCCTAAAACCTAAATCCAAAACCCTAAACCCTAAACCCTAAAACCTAAACCCTAAAACCTAAACACCAAAACCCTAAACCCTAAACCCTAAACCCTAAACCCTAAACAGAAAACCCCAAACCCAAAACCCTAATCCCTTAACCCAAAACCCTAAACCCTAAATGCTAAACCCTAGACCCTAAAAACCCTAAACCCTAAATCCTAAGCACCTAAACCCTAAACCCTAAACCTTAAAGTAAAAACCAGAAATCCTAAACCCTAGCTCTAAACCCTAAACTCCAAACCCTAAACCCTAAACCCTATGCCCTAAACCCTAAACCCTAGACCCTGAACCCTATGCTCAAAACCCTAAACCCTAGACCCTAAGCCGTAGCTCCAAACCCTAAACCTCAAACCCTAAAACCTAAACCCTAGACCCTAAACCATATGCCTTAAACCCTAAACCCTAGCTCTAAACTCTAAACCCCAAACCCTAAACCCTAAACCCTATGCCTTAAACCCTAAACCCTAGCTCTAAACCCTAAACCCCAAACCCTAAACCCTAAACTGTATGGCCTAAACCCAAAACCCTAGACCCTAAACCCTAAACCCTAGCTCTAAACCCTAAACCCCAAACCCTAAACCCTATGCCCTAAACCCTAAGCCCTAGACCCTAACGCTAAACCCTAAACCCTAAACCCTAAACACTAAACCCTAAATCGTAAACCCTAAAACCCCAAACACTAAACCGTAAAACCTAAATCCAAAATCCAAAGCCCTAAACCCTAAAACCTAAACCCTAAAACCTAAACACCAAAACCCTAAACCCTAAACCCTAAACCCTAAACACTAAATAGAAAACCCTAAACCCTAATCCCTTAACCCTAAACCCTAAACCCAAAATCCTAAACCCTAGACCCTAAAAACCCTAAACCCTAAAACCTAAACCCTAAACCCTAAACCTTGAAGCAAAAACAAGAAATCCAAAATCCTAGCTCTAAACCCTAAACTCCAAACCCTAAACCCTAAACCCTATGCCGTAAACCCTAAACCCTAGACCCTAAACCCTATGCTCAAAACCCTAAACCCTAGACCCTAAACCGTAGCTCCAAACCCTAAACCCCAAACCTTAAACCCCAAACCCTAAACCCTAGACCCTAAACCCTATGCCCTAAACCCTAAACCCTAAACCCTAAACCCTAGCTCTAAACTCTAAACCCCAAACCCTAAACCCTAAACCCTATGCCTTAAACCCTAAACCCTAGCTCTAAACCCTAAACCACAAACCCTGAACCCTAAACCGTATGCCCTAAACCTAAAACCCTAGACCCTAAAACCTAAACCCTAGTTCTAAACCCTAAACCCCAAACCCTAAACCCTAAACCTTATGCCCTAAACCCTAAGCCCTAGACCCTAAACCCTAAACCGTAAAACATAAACCCAAAAACCTAAACCCTAAAACCTAAACACCTAAACCTTAAACCCTACAACCTAAACCCTAAATCCTAAACACCTAAACCCTAAACACTACACCCTAAACCCTAAACCCAAAACTTTAAACCCTAACTCTAAACCCAAAACCATAAACGCTAAACCCTAATGCCTTAACCCAAAACCCTATGCCATAAACCCTAAAACCTAAACCCAAAACCCTAAGCACCTAAGCCCTAAACACCAAACCCTAAAGTAAAAACCAGAAACCCTAAACCCTAGCTCTAAACCCTAAACCGGAAACCCAAAACTCAAAACCCTATGCTCTAAACCCTAAACCCTAGACTTGACCGTAAAACCTAAACACTTGAACCCAAAACACTAAACCCAAAACCCTAAACACTAAACACTAAATCTGAAACCCTAAACCCTAAAACTGTAAATCCTAAACCCTAAACCCTAAATCCAAAACCTTAAACCCTATAACCCAAAAACTTAAACCCTAAACCCTAAACCCTAAACCCTAAATCCTAAACCCCAAAACCCAAAACCCAAAACCCTAAACCCTAAACCCAAAACCTTGAAACATAAACACCTAAATCGTAAACGCTAAACCCTAAACCGTAAACCCTAAACCCAAAACACTAGATGCTAAAACATAATCCTGAACTCAAAACCCTAAACACTAAACTCTAAACCCTAAACCCTAAATCCAAAACCCTAAACCCAAAACCCTAAACCCTAAAACCAAAACCAAAAAACCTAAACACCTAAACCCTAAACCCTAAACCCCAAAACCCTAAACCATAAACCCTAAACACTAAACCCTAAACCCTAACTCTAAACCCTAAACCCTAAACCCTAAACCCTACATTCTAGACCCCAAACTCAAAAACCTAAACACCTAAACCCTAAACCAAAAACCCTAAACATAAACCCTAAAACCCTAAACCCTAAACCCTAAATGCTAAATCCAAAACCCTAAACCCTAAACCTTAAACCCAAAACCCAAAACCCTAAACCCTAAACCCTAAATACTAAACACTAAACCGTAAACCCTAAACCCTAAACCCTAAACCCTAAAACCCTAAACCCAAAACCCTAAACCCTGAATCCTAAACCCTAAACGCTAAAACCCTAAATCCTAAAACACTAAACCCTAAACCCTAAAACCATAAACCTTAAACCCTAAATCCAAAACCCTAAACCCTAAAGCCTAAAACCCTAAACCCTAAAACACTAAACCCTAAACCCTAAAACCCTAAACCCTAAACCCTAAGTCCAAAACCCTAAACCCTAAATTCTAAACCGTAAATCCTAAACCCTAAAGACTGAAACCTAAACCCTATCTCTATCCCCAAAACCCCAAACCCTAAATCCTAAACCCTAAACTCTAAACATTAAAATATAAACACCTAAACTCTAAACCCTAAACGCCAAAGCCTAAACCCAAAATCCTAGATACTAAAACCTAAACCTTAAACCCTAAACCCTAAACCCTAAACCCCAACCCTAAACCCCAAACACTAAACCTAAAATCATAAACCCTAAACACTAAACCGTAACCCTATCTCTAAAAGTTAAACCCCAAACCCTAAACCCTAAACCCTAAACCCTAAACCCTAAGCCCTAAACCCCAAACCCTAGACCCTAAACCCAAAAAAATAAACACCTAAACCCTAAACCCTAAAGCCTAGACACTATATCCCAAACCCTAAACCTAAAACCCTAAACCCCAAAACCCAAAACCCTTAACCCTAAACCCTAAACCTTAAACCTAAAACCTAAAACCTAAACACCTAAACCGTAAACCCTAAACCCTAAACACTAAACGTTAAACCCTAACGTTGAACCATAAGCGCTAAACCCTAAAACCCGAAACGCTAAAACTCTAAACCCCAAACCCTAAACCCTAAATCCAAAACACTAAACCCTAAGCCCCAAATCCAAGACCCTAAAGCCTAAAACCTAAACTGAAAAACTAAAACACCTAAACCCTAAAGCCTAAATCCTAAACAAAGGTTTAGGGTTTAGGGTTTAGGGTTTAGGGTTAAGGGATTAGGGTTTAGGGTTTAGGGTTTAGGGTTTATAGTTAGGGTTTAGGGTTTAGTGTTTAGGGTTTAGGGTTTAAGGTTTAGGGTTTAGGGTTTAGGGTTTGGGGTTTAGGTTTTAGGTTTTAGGGTTTAGGGTTTAGTGTTTAGGGTTTTGGGTTTATGGTTTTGGATTTAGGGTTTAGGGTTTAGGGTTTAGAGTTTTAGGGTTTAGGGTTTAGGGTTTAGCATTTTGGGCTTAGGGTTTGAGATTAGGGTTTAGGGTTTAGGGTTTAGGGTTTAGGGTTTTGGATTTAGGGTTTATTGTTTAGGGTTTACGGTTTAGGGTTTAGTGTTTAAATTTTAGGGTTTAGGGTCTAGGACTTTGGATTAAGGGTTTAGGGTTTATGGTTTAGAGTTAGGGTTTAGGGTTTTAGGGTTAAGAGTTTAGTGTTTTAGGGTTTAGGGTTTAGGGCCAAGGGTTAGGGTTTAGGGTTTAGTGTTTAGTGGTTAGGGTTTAGGGTTTAGGGTTTAGGGTTTAGGTGCTTAGGTTTTAGTGTTTCGATTTTAGGGTTTAGGGTTTAGGGTTTAGGGTTTAGGGTTTAGGGTTTTAGATTTGGAGTTTAGGTTTTGGGTTTAGTGTTTAGTGCTTAGGGGTTAGGGTTTTGGGTTTAGGGTTTAAGATTTAGCGTTTAGGGTTTAGGGCATAGGGTTTTGGGTTTATGGTTTAGGGTTTTGGCTTTAGGGTTATAGGGTTTAGGGTTTGGGGTTAGGGTTTGGGTTTTGGGTTTAGAGTTTTGGGTTTTGGGTTTTGGGTTTTTAGGGTCTAGGGTTTAGGGTTTAGGGTTTAGGGTTTAGGGTTAAGGGTTTGAGGTTAGGGTTCAGGGTTCAGGGTTTAGGCTAAAGGTTTAGGGTTTAGGGTTTTGAGTTAGGGTTTAGGGTTTAGGGTTCCTATGTTTTGGTTTTTGGGTTTTGGTTTTTGGGTTTTGGTTTTAGGGTTTAGGGTTTAGGGTTTAGGGTTTTGGATTTAGGGTTTAGGGTTTAGGGTTTTAGGGTTTAGGATTTAATGTTTTAGGGTTCAGAGTTTTAGGGTTTAGGGTTTAGGGTTTAGGGTTAGGGTTAGGGTTAGGGTTTAGGGTTTTAGGTTTTGGGTTTAGGGATTAGGGTTTTGGGTTTAGGAATTAGGGTTTAGGGTTTAGGTGTTTAGGTTTAGGGTTTGAGTTTTAGAGTTTTGGGGTTAGGATTTAGGGTTTTGGGTTTAGTGTTTAGCGTTTTGGATTTAAGGTTTAGGGTTTTGGGTTAGGGATTAGGATTTAGGGTATAGGGTTTAGGGGCCAAGGTTTAGTGTTTAGGGTCTCGGGTTGATTATTTAGTGCTTGGGAACTAGGGTTTAGGGTTTAGGGTTTAGGGTTAGGGTTTAGTGTTTAGGGTTTACGGTTTAGGGTTTAGGGTTTGGGTTCAGGGTTTGGGTTTAGGTGTTTAGGTTTTAGGGTTTTGGTTTTAGGGTTTAGTGTTAGAATTGGTGTATTCCCAAGAGGGGGGAGGGTGAATTGGAAATTTTAAACTTTTTCTCCTAGGTGAATCTATCCAATGGCGATATATGCACGACCTAGGTTCTGTTTATGCAATTTCGAAATGCGTAGATAAAAATGATGTGGAAATTAAATCAAATGCATCATTCACACCATAACATGTATGTGCGGTAAATATGAAGTACAGAAATATAAACAAGGCACACGATATGTTATCGGGGTTCGGCTAACTGTGCCTATGTCCTCGCCTCTAACTCACAAGCTCGAGGATTCCACTAATAGCTCACTTAAGGGTGGAGCGGCACTATTTACAGCCAGGTCAAATTAACACAACGTTGACCTCAACCTTAACCTACACGCCTTAATAGGACGATGCACCTAGCTTTCCTAACCAGGTCTAAGCCAATCCGGGACTATTCTAAGGCTAGTCTCCCTCTTCAGGCCCATGCCTAGAAATACAAAAGATGTGTATTACAATCAAATGGTACAATGATTGTGCTTTCGTGTAAAGCAGATATGTACCCAAATGTGCGCAATAACAAACACCACAATATGATTCAATATGTAAGCTCAATGTGGTCTAGATAGTTCAACTCTCAAAGATGTTTTCTATCAGTGTAATACTTACGTGAGAGTGTCCAACAAGCAATCTTTGTATCACAAGATATTTTCAATCCAATAGTTCACACAAAGATACTAGCAAGACAATATATATATATATATATGTATATTTCAATGAGCAAGTTTTCTTAATCATATGATGCTCCAGTAATATATATGCTCGGTTTGCAAAAGATATTCAATCTTTGTATTCAGCAAACGATATATGAGTTGATGAATATTGCAACAAAGATTTTATCACACAAAAAAATATCTCTTCAAATGTTTTTCAAGATAAAAGCATAATAGATATTTGAAAATGTTTGAGAAGTTTTTGCAATCCAAAACAAATACAAACTTCTCGAGATATTGTAATGAGTGTGCAATACTCAGAAGTTTTATAAAAGCTTTCTTAGGAGAGACTTTTTAATAAAGTCCCCTAAGAATACTAAGGTTTAGCTCTCAGTAGAATCAGATCAATCAAACAAGGTAAGGAGAGCAAACCTATGAAAAAAAACACTCAATACACTTACAAATGATGTAGGCACTAATGAACGATAAGCATGAGTGAATGAGGCTCAAGAATGAGTAGCATAGGCTTTTGAGTTTTCAGAGAATTCTCCTCTAATCAAAGTGGCTAATCCATACTTCATTTTCACAAATGATCTCATATATATAGGCATAGGAGAAAATATGACCGTTGGGAACCTATTGGGTATTATTAAGAAAGTTTAATGATGTTTTTACCATTTTAACCCTGTTTTAAAAATATTTAACTGCGGTAAAAATCAGGGCAACCAGAGAGGTCCGGTCGACCAGAAATGTTTCGGTCGTCCAAGTCTCATATGGTTCGGTCAACCAAGGGAATTTTGAACTAAGGGCTTGATCGACCAGGAGAGCGTGATTTTTCAATTTTTTGAGGTTTGGTCGATCAGGACATTTGAACTGGCTGAATCGATCGACCAGACCGCTGGGATTTCTCCCGAGGACCCTCGGTCGACCAGGTAGTTAGAGTACAAAAAGGGTTCGGTCGAGTAGATGGTCAAAATGTTGACCCAGGGAGGTTTCGGTTGATCGAAGCTTTTTGAACTGCATAGGTTCGGTCAATCAGGACCTTGGTCAACAGTTGACCCAGGTCTAGTTCGGTTAACCAGGTCAAAATGAACTAACTTGGCTGGTTGACCGAAAGTTCACCATGTGTGCATTTTAATCCAGTTTTGAAACATACAAACCCTATTCAAGTGCCTAACAAACATAGGTGCAAATGTGAGTGCCCTAGGGTCACTTAGGGTTTAGGTGTTTAGGTTTTAGGGGTTAGATTTTAGGGTTTAAGGTTTAGGGTTTAGTGTATAGGGTTTTGGGTTTATGGTTTTGGATTTAGCGTTTAGGGTTTAGGATTTTAGGGTTTAGAATTTAGGGTTTAGGATTTAGGGTTTACGGTTTATGATTTAGTGTTTAGGGTTTTGGGTTTTGGGTTTAGGGTTTAGGTGTTTAGGTTTTAGGGTTTAGAGTCTAGGGTGTAGAGTTTAGGGTTTAGGGTTTAGGGTTTGGAGTTTAGGGTTTAGAGTTAAGGTTTAGGGTTTAGTGTTTAAGGTTTATGGTTTAGGGTTTAGGGTTTAATGTTTAGGGTTTATGGTTTAGGGTTTAGTGTTTAGATTTTACGATTTAGGGTCTAGGGCTTAGGATTTAGGGTTTAGGTTTTAGGGTTTAGGGTTTAGGGTGTAGAGTTAGGGTTTAGGGTTTAGGGTTTAGGGTTTTGGATTTAGGGTTTAGGGTTTAGGGTTTAGGGTTTTAGGGTTTAGGGTTTAGGGTTTGGGGTTAGGGTTTAGGGTTTAGGGTTTAGGGTTTAGGATTTTGTATTTAGGGTTTATTGTTTAGGGTTTACGATTTAGGGTTTAGTGTTTAGATTTTAGGGTTTAGGGTCTAGGGCTTAGGATTTAGGGTTTACGGTTTTGGGTTTTGGGTTTTGAGTTAGGGTTTAGGGTTTAGAGTTTAGGTCTTTAGGTTTTTGGGTTTTGGTTTTAGGGTTTAGGGTTTAGGGTTTGGGGTTTAGGGTTTAGTTTTTTGGATTTAGGGTTTAGGGTTTAGGGTTTAGGGCTTTTCGATTTTAGGGTTAGGGTTTACTGTTTAGTGTTTAGTGTTTAGGGTTTAGGGTTTAGGGTTTAGGGTTAGAGAGTTTCGGTGTTTAAGTTTTAGGGTTTAGGGTATAGGGTTTAGGGTTTAGGGTTTTGGATTTACGGTTTAGGCTTTAATTTTAGGAATTAGGGTTTAAGGTTTAGGGTTTAGGGTTTAGTGGCTAGGGTTTAGGGTTTAGTGTCTTGGGTCTATATTTTAGCGTTTAGGGTTTAGGGTTTAGGGCTTAGGGTTTAGGGTTTTGCGTTTAGGATTTTAAGGTTTTGGGTTTAGGGTTTAAGGTTTACGGTTTAGTGTTTAGTATTTAGGGTATAGGGTTTTGGGTTTAAGGTTTAGGGTTCATGGTTTAGGGCTTTGGGTTTAGGATTTAGTGTTTAGTATTTAAGGTTTAGGGTTTAGGGTTTTAGGTTTTGGCTTTAGGGCTTAGGGTTTAGGGTTTAGGGTTTAGGTGTGTAGGTTTTAGGGTTTAGGTCTTAAGGTTTAGGGTTTTGGATTTAGGGTTTAGTGTTTAGGGTTTGAAGTTTTGGATTTTGGGTTTCGGGTTTAGGGTTAGGGTTTCGAGTTTAGGTTGTAGGGTTTAGGGTTTTCAGGTTAGGGTTTTGGGTTTAGGGTGTAGGTGTTCAGGTTTTAGGGTTTAGGGCTTTGGGTTTAGGGTATAAGGTTTAGGGTTTTGGATTTAGGGTTTAGGGTTTAGGGTTAGGGATTAGGGATTTGGGTTTAGGGTTTTGGATTTAGGGTTTAGGGTTTAGGGTTTAGGATTTAGGGTTTAGGGTTTAGGGTTTTGGGTTTAGGGTTTTAGGGTTTACGGTTTACGATTTTGGGTTTTGGTTTTAGGGTTTGGGGGTTAGGGTTTGGGGTTTAGGGTTTAAGGTTTTGGATTTAGGGTTTAGGGTTTAGGGTTTAGGGCTTTTGGGTTTAGGGTTTTGTGTTTTAGGGTTTAGGGTTTTAGGGTTTAGGGCTTAGTGTTTAGCGTTAGGGTTTACGGTTTAGTGTTTAGTGTTTGGGGTTTAAGGTTTAGGGTTAGAGGGTTTCGGTGTTTAGGTTCTAGGGTTTAGGATTTAGGGTTTAGGGTATTGGATTTAGGGTTTAGGGTTTAGGGTTTAGGGTTTAGGGTTTAGGGTTTTGGATTTACGGTTTAGGCTTTAGTTTTAGGAATTAGGGTTTAAGGTTTAGGGTTTAGGGTTTAGGGGCTAGGGTTTAGGGTTTAGGGTCTTGGGTCTATATTTTAGCGTTTAGGGTTTTGGGTTTTAGGGTTTAGGGTTTAGGGTTTTGCGTTTAGGGTTTTAGGGTTTTGGGTTTAGGGTTTTGGGTTTACGATTTAGTGTTAAGTATTTAGGGTTTGAGGTTTTGGGTTTAAGGTTTAGGGTTTATAGTTTAGGGCTTTGGGTTTAGGGTTTAGTGTTTATTATTTGAGGTTTAGGGTTTATGGTTTAGGGTTTTTGCTTTAGGGCTTAGGGTTTAGGGTTTAGGGTTTAGGTGTGTAGGTTTAAGGGTTTAGGGTTTTGGATTTAGGGTTTAGTGTTTAGGGTTTGGGGTTTTGGATGTTTGGTTTTGGGTTTAGGGTTAGGGTTTAGGGTTTAGGGTGTAGGTAGGTTTTAGGGTTTTGGGCTTTGGGTTTAGGGTTTAGGGTTTAGGGTATGGGGTTTAGGGTTTTGGATTTAGGGTTTAGGGTTAGGGAATCGGGATTTGGGTTTAGGGTTTAGGGTTTTTGGTTTGGGTGTTTAGGTTTTAGGGTTTAGGGTTTAGGGTTTAGGGTTTAGGGTTTAGGGTTTAGGGTTTTTGATTTAAGGTTTACGGTTTTGGGTTTAGGGTTTTTGGGTTTAGGGTTTAGGGTTTTCTGTTTAAGGTTTAGGGTTTAGGGTTTAGGGTTTAGGGTTTAGGGTTTAGGGTTTAGGGTTTAGTGTTTTAGGGTTTATGGTTTATGGTTTAGGGTTATAGGGTTTAGGGTTATTGGGTTTCGGGTTATAGTATTTATGGTTTAGGGTTTAGGGTTTAGGGTTTCTGGTTTAGGGTTTAGGGTTTGAGGCTAGGGTTTTTGGTTAGGGTTTAGGGTTTAACATTTAGATTTTTTATGGTTTAGGATTTAGGGTTTAAGGTTTGGGGTTTAGGATTTAGGGTTTAGGGTTTTGGGTTAGGGTTTTGGGTTTAGTGTTTAGGGTTTATAGATTAGGGTTTAGGCTTTAGGCTTTAGGGTTTAGGTGTTTTGGTTTTTGGGTTTTGGTTTTAGGGTTTAGCGTTTCGGTGTTTAGGTGTTAGGGTTTAGGATTTAGGGTTTAGGGTTTTGGATTTACGATTTAGGCTTTAGCGTTAGGAATTAGGGTTTAAGGTTTAGGGTTTAGGGTTTAGGGTTTAGGGTTTTGGGTTTATTGTTTGAGGTTTATGGTTTAGGGCTTTGGGTTTAGGGTTTAGTGTTTAGTATTTAAGCTTTGGGGTTTAGGGTTTTGGCTTTAGGGCTTAGGGTTTAGGGTTTAGGGTTTAGTTGTTGAAGTTTTCGGGTTTAGGTTTTAGGGTTAGGGTTTTGGATTTAGGGTTTAGTGTTTAGGGTTTGGGGTTTTGGATTTTCGGTTTTAGGTTTAGGGTTTGGGATTAAGGTTTAGGGTGTAGGGTTTTGGGTTTTGGGGTTAGGGTTTAGGGTTTAGGGTGTAGGTGTTTAAGTTTTAGGGTTTAGGGTTCTGGGTTTAGGGTATAGGGTTTACGGTTTTTGATTTAGGGTTTAGGGTTTAGGGTTAGGGATTTGGGATTTGGGTTTAGGGTTTTGGGTTTAGGTTTTATGGTTTTGGGTTTTGGTGTTTAGGTTTTAGTGTTTACGGTTTAGTGTTTAGGATTTTGGGTTTAGGGTTTTGTCTGTAAGGTTTAGGGTTTAGGGTTTAGGGTTTGGGGCTTAGGGTTTAGGGTAAAGTGTTTTAGGGTTTACGGTTTATGGTTTAGGGTTATAGGGTTTAAGGATTAGCGTTTAGAGTTTTCGTTGTTTAGGGTTTAGGGTTTAGGGTTTAAGGTTTGGGGTTTAGGGTTTAGGGTTTTAGGATAGGGTTTTGGGCTTAGTGTTTAGGGTTTACGGATTAGGGTTTAGGGTTTAGGGTTTAGGTGTTTTGTTTTTTGGGTTTAGGTTTTAGGGTTTAGGGTTTAGGGTTAAGGGTTTTGGGTTTTTGGGTTTAGGGTTTAGGGTTTCGGGTTTAGGGTTTAGTGTTTAGTATTTAGGGTTTTAGGTTTAGGTTTTGGGGTTTTGGTTTTATGTTTAGGGTTTAGGGTTTAGGTGTCTTTGTTTTAGGGTTTAGGTTTTAGTGTTTAGGGTTTGGGGTTTAAGGTTTGGGGTTTTTAAGGTCTAGGGTTTAGGGTTTAGGGTGTTAGGGTTTAGAGTTAGGGTTTGGGGTTTGGTGTTTAGGGTTTCAGGTTTAGGGTTTAGGGTTTAAGTTTTAGTGTTTTGGGTTTAGGGTTTAGGGTTTTGGGTTTAGGGTTTAGTGTTTTAGGGTTTAAGATTTTAGGGTTTAGGGTTTAGGGTTTAGGGTTTAGGGTTTTGGGTTTATTGTTTGGGGTTAGGTATTAGGGTTCAGGCTTTAGGGTTTTGGGTTTAAGACTTAGGGTTTTTGATTTAGGGTTTACGATTTAGGGTTTAGTTTTTAGATTTTATGGTTTAGGGTCTAGGGCTTAGGATTTAGGGTTTAGTGTTTTGGGTTTACGGATTAGAGTTTAGGGTTTATTGTTTAGGGGTTACGGTTTAGGGTTTGGTGTTTAGATTTTAGGGTTTAGGGTCTACGACTTAGGATTTAGGGTTAGGGTTTAGGGTTTAGGATTTAGTGTTTTGGGTTTTGAGTTAGGGTTTTGGGTTTAGGGTTTTGGTGTTTAGGTTCTTGGGTTTTGCTTTTAGGGTTTAGGGGTTAGGGTTTGGGGTTTAGGGTTTAGGGTTTTGGATTTAAGGTTTAGGGTTTAGGGTTTAGGGTTTAGGGCTTTTGGGTTTAGGGTTTTGCGTTTTAGGGTTCTGGGTTTTAGGGTTTAGGGCTTAGTGTTTAGGGTTAGGGTTTCTGGTTTAGTGTTTAGTGTTTAGGGTTTAGGGTTTAGGGTTTAGGGTTTAGGGTTTAGGGTTTCGGTATTTAGGTGTTAGGGTTTTGGATTTAGGGTTTTGGGTATAGGATTTAGAGTTTAGGGTTTAGGGTTTAGGGTTTAGGGTTTTGGATTTACGGTTTGGGCTTTAGTCTTAGGAATTAGGGTTTAAGGTTTAGGGTTTAGGGTTTAGGGGCTAGCATTTAGGGTTTAGGGTCTTGGGTCTATACTTTAGCGTTTACGATTTAGGGTTTTAGGGTTTAGGGTTTAGGTTTTTGCATTTACAGCTTTAGGGTTTTGGGTTTAGGGTTTAGGGTTTACAGTTTAGTGTTTAGTAATTAGGGTTTAGGGTTTTCAGTTTATGGTTTAGGGTTTATGGTTTAGGGCTTTGGGTTTAGGGTTTAGTGTTTAGTATTTAGGGTTTAGGGTTTAGGGTTTAGGGTTTTGGCTTTGGGGCTTAGGGTTTAGGGTTTAGGGTTTAGGTGTTTAGGTTTTAGGGTTAGGGTTTTGGATTTAGGGTTTAGTGTTTAGGGTTTGGGGTTTTGGATTTTGGGTTCGAGTTTAGGGTTAGGGATTAGGGTTTAAGGTGTAGGGTTTAGGGTTTTAGGGTTAGGGTTTAGGGTTTAAGGTGTAGGTGTTTAGGTTTTAGGGTTTAGGGTTCAGGGTTTTGGGTTTAGGGTTCAGGGTATAGTGTTTAGGGTTTTGGATTTAGGATTTAGGGTTTAGGGTTAGGGATTAGGGATTTTGGTTTAGGGTTTTGGGTTAAGGGTTTATGGTTTTGGTTTGGGTGTTTGGGTTTTAGTGTTTAGGTTTTAGGGTTTAAGGTTTATGGTTTAGGGTTTTTGGTTTAGGGTTTTTGTCTGTAAGGTTTAGGGTTTAGGGTTTAGGGCTTAGGGTTTAGGGTTTAGTGTTTTAGGGTTTACGGTTTATGCTTTAGGGTTATAGTGTTTGGGGTTATAGAGTTTATGGTTTAGGGTTTTGAGTTTAGGGTTTAGGGTTTAGGATTTCTGGTTTAGGGTTTAGGGTTTGGGGCTAGGGTTTTGGGCAAGGGTTTAAGGTTTAGCGTCTAGAGTTTTTGTGGATTAGGGTTTAAGGTTTAGGGTTTAAGGTTTGGGGTTTAGGGTTTAAGGTTTAGGGTTTTGCATATAGAGTTTTTGTGGATTAGGGTTTAAAGTTTAGGGCTTAAGGTTTGAGGTTTAGGGTTTAGGGTTTTGGGATAGGGTTTTGGGCTTAGTGTTTAGGGTTGACGGATTAGGGTTTGAGGTTTAGGGTTTAGGGTTTAGGGTTTAGATGTTTTGGTTTTTGGGTTTAGGTTTTAGGGTTTATGGTTAAAGGTTTTGGGTTTTTGGGTTTAGGGGTTAGGGTTTCGGGTTTAGGATTTAGTGTTTAGTATTTAGGATTTTAGGTTTAGGTTTTTGGGTTTTGGTTTTATGTTTTGGGTGTAGGGTTTAGGTGTCTTTGTTTTAGGGTTTAGGTTTTAGGGTTTAGAATTTGGGGTTTAAGGTTTGGTGTTTTTAAGGTCTAGGGTTTAGGGTTTAGAGTTAGCGTTTAGGGTTTTGGGTTTTGGGTTTTGGGTTTAGGGTTTTGTGTTTTAGGGTTTAGTATTTTAGGGTTTAGTGTTTTGGGTTTAGGGTTTGGGGTTTGGGATCAGGGTTCAGGCTTTAGGGTTTAGGGTTTTGGATTTAGGGTTTATTGTTTAAGGTTTACGGTTTAGGGTTTAGTTTTTAGATTTTAGGGTTTAGGGTCTAGGGCTTAGGATTTAGGGTTTAGGGTTTAGGGTTTATGGTTTATGGTTTAGGGTTTAGAGTTAGGGTTTAGGGTTTTAAGGTTTAGAGTTTAGTGTTTTAGGGTTTAGGTTTTATGGTTTAGGGTTAGGTTTTATGGTTTAGGGTTAGGGTTTAGGGTTTAGTGTTAGGGTTTAGGGTTTAGGGTAGAGAGTTTCGGTGTTTAGGTTTTAGGGTTTAGGATTTGGGGTTTAGGGTTTAGTGTTTTGGGTTTAGGGTTTTGGATTTACGGTTTAGGCTTTAGTTTAAGGAATTAGGGTTTAAGGTTTAGGGTTTGGGGTTTAGGGGTTACGGTTTAGGGTTTAGGGTCTTGGGTCTATATTTTAGCGTTTTGGGTTTAGGGTTTAGGGTTTAGGGTTTAGGGTTTTGGGTTTAGGGTTTTAGGGTTTTGGGTTTAGGTTTTAGGGTTTACGGTTTAGTGTTTAGTATTTAGGGTTTTGGGTTTTGGGTTTTGGGTTTAAGGTTTAGGGTTTATGGTTTAGGGCTTTGGGTTTGGGGTTTAGTGTTTAGTATTTAGGGTTTAGGGTTTGGGGTTTAGGGTTTTGGGTTTAGGGTTTAGGGTTTAGGGTTTAGGGTTTAGGTGTGTAGGTTTTAGGGTTTAGGGTTTTGGATTTTGGGTTTAGTGTTTAGGGTTTGGGGTTTTGGACTTTGGGTTTTGGGTTTAGGGTTAGGGATTAGGGTTTATGGTGTATGGTTTAGGGTTTTGGTGTTAGGGTTTAGGGTTTAGGGTGTAGGTGTTTAGGTTTTAGGGTTTAGGGCTTTGGGTTTAGGGTTTAGGGTTTAGGGTTTAGGGTTTAGGGTTTTGGATTTAGGGTTTTAGGGTTTAGGGTTAGGGATTAGGGATTTGGGTTTAGGGTTTTGGGTTTAGGGTTTAGGGTTTTGGGTTTGGGTGTTTAGGTTTTAGTGTTTAGGTCTTAGAGTCTAGCGTTTAAGGTTTAGGGTTTAGGGTTTAGGGTTTTAGGGTTTAGGGTTTAGGGTTTAGGGTTTTTGTTTTAGGGTTTAGGGGTTAGGGTTTAGGGTTTAGGGTTTTGGCTTTAGGGCTTAGGGTTTAGGGTTTAGGGTTTCGGTGTGTAGGTTTTAGGGTTTAGGGTTTTGGATTTACGTTTTAGTGTTTAGGGTTTGGGGTTTTGGCTTTAGGGCTTAGGGTTTAGGGTTTAGGGTTTAGGTCTGTAGGTTTTAGGGTTTAGGTTTTAAGGTTTAGGATTTTGGATTTAGGGTTTAGTGTTTAGGGTTTGAAGTTTTGGATTTTGGGTTTCGGGTTTAGGGTTAGGGATTAGGGTTTAGGGTTTTGGGGTTAGGGTTTTGGGTTTAGGGTGTAGGTGTTTAGGTTTTAAGGTTTAGGGCTTTGGGTTTAGGGTTTAGGGTATAAGGTTTGGGGTTTTGGATTTAGCGTTTAGGGTTTAGGGTTAGGGATTAGAGATTTGGGTTTAGGGTTTTGGGTTTAGGGTTTAGAGTTTTGGGTTTGGGTGTTTAGGTTTTAGTGTATAGGTTTTAGGGTTTAAGGTTTTTGATTTTGGGTTTAGGGTTTTGGGTTTGGGGTTTTTGGGTTTAGGGTTTAGGGTTTAGGGTTTGGGGTTTTCTGTTTAAGGTTTAGGGTTTAGGGCTTAGGGCATGGGGTTTAGGGTTTAGGTTCTTAGGGTTTATGGTTTATGGTTTAGGGTTATAGGGTTTCCGGTTATGGGGTTTATGGTTTAGGGTTTAGGGTTTAGGGTTTAGAGTTTAGGGTTATATGGTTTAGGGTTTAGGGTTTGGGGCTAAGGTTTTTGGTTAGGGTTTAGGGTTTAACGTTTAGAGTTTTTGTGGTTTGGGGTTTAGTGTTTAGGGTTTAAGGTTTAAGGTTTGGTGTTTTGGGTTTAGGGTTTAGGATTTAGGGTTAGGTTTTTGGGTTTAGTGTTTAGGGTTTACGGATTACGGTTCAGGGTTTTGGGTTTAGGTGTTTTGGTTTTTCGGTTTTGGTTTTAGGGTTTTTGGGGTTTTGGGTTTTGGGGTTTAGGGTTTTGGGTTTCGGGTTTAGGGTTAGTGTTTAGTATTTTGGGGTTTTAGGTTTAGGTTTTGGGGTTGTGGTTTTATGTTTAGGGTTTAGGGTTTAGGTGTCTTTGTTTCAGGGTTTAGGTTTTAGGGTTTAGGGTTTGGGGTTAAGGTTTGGGTTTTTAAGGTCTAGGGTTTAGGGTTTGGGGCATTAGGGTTTAGAATTAGGGTTTGGGGTTTGGTGTTTAGGGTTTCAGGTTTAGGGTTTAGGGTTTAAGTTTTAGCGTTTAGGGTTTAGGGTTTAAGTTTTAGTGTTTAGGGTTTAGGGTTTAGGGTTTAGGGTTTGGGGTTAGGGATTAGGGTTCAGGCTTTAGGGTTTAGGGTTTAGGGCCTAGGGTTTTGGATTTAGGGTTTATTGTTTTGGGTTTACGATTTAGGGTTTAGTGTTTAGATTTTAGGGTTTAGGGTCTAGGGCTTAGGATTTAGGGTTTAGGGTTTAGGGTTTATGGTTTAGGATTTAGGGTTTAGGATTTACAATTTTGGATTTAGGGTTTATTGTTTAGGTTTTCGGGTTTAGGGTTTGGTGTTTAGATTTTAGGTTTTAGGGTCTACGGCTTAGGATTTAGGGTTTAGGGTTTAGGGTTTAGGGTTCAGGTGTTTTGGTTTTTCGGTTTAGGTTTTTGGGTTTTAGGGTTTTGGGTTTTGGGGTTTAGGGTTTAGGGTTTCGGGTTTAGGGTTTAGTGTTTAGTATTTAGGGTTTTAGGTTTAGGTTTTGGGGTTGTGGTTTTATGTTTTGGGTTTAGGGTTTAGGTGTCCTTGTTTTAGGGTTTAGGTTTTAGGGTTTAAGGTTTGGGGTTAAGGTTTGGGGTTTTTAAGGTCTAGGGTTTAGGGTTTAGGGCGTTAGGGTTTAGAGTTAGGGTTTGGGGTTTGGTGTTTAGGGTTTCAGGTTTAGGGTTTAGGGTTTAAGTTTTAGTGTTTAGGGTTTAGGGTTTAGGGTTTTTGGTTTAGGGTTTAGTGTTTTAGGGTTTAGGATTTAAGGGTTTAGGGTTTAGGGTTTAGGGTTTAGGGTTCGGGGTTAGGGACTAGGGTTCAGGCTTTAGGGTTCAGGGTTTAGGGCCTAGGGTTTTGGATTTAGGGTTTATTGTTTAGGGTTTACGATTTAGGGTTTAGTGTTTAGATTTTAGGGTTTAGGGTCTAGGGCTTAGGATTTAGGGTTTAGGGTTTAGGGTTTATGGTTTAGGGTTTAGGGTTTAGGGTTTACAATTTTGGATTTAGGGTTTATTGTTTAGGTTTTACGGTTTAGGGTTTGGTGTTTAGATTTTAGGTTTTAGGGTCTACGGCTTAGGATTTTGGGTTTAGGGTTTAGGGTTTAGGGTTCAGGTGTTTTGGTTTTTTGGTTTAGGTTTTAGGGTTTTAGGGTTTTGGGTTTTGGGGTTTAGGGTTTAGGGTTTCGGGTTTAGGGTTTAGTGTTTAGTATTTAGGGTTTTAGGTTTAGGTTTTGGGATTGTGGTTTTATGTTTTGGGTTTAGGGTTTGGGTGTCCTTGTTTTAGGGTTTAGGTTTTAAGGTTTAGGGTTTGGGGTTAAGGTTTGGGGTTTTTAAGGTCTAGGGTTTAGGGTTTAGGGCGTTAGGGTTTAGAGTTAGGGTTTGGGGTTTGGTATTAGGGTTTCAGGTTTAGGGTTTAGGGTTTAAGTTTTAGTGTTTAGGGTTTAGGGTTTAGGGTTTTTGGTTTAGGGTTTAGTGTTTTAGGGTTTAGGATTTAAGGGTTTAGGGTTAGGGTTTAGGGTTTAGGGTTTGGGGGTTAGGGATTAGGGTTCAGGCTTTAGGGTTTAGGGTTTAGGGTCCTAGGGTTTTTGGATGTAGGTTC
>NW_026651951.1:0-26362 GCF_029873635.1 Malania oleifera | reverse complement strand
CCTAAACCCTAAACCCTAAACCCAAAATACTAAACACTAAATCGTAGACCTTAAACCCTAAATCCAAAACCCTAAAGCCTAAAGCTTAAACCCTAAAACCAAAACCCAAAAACCTAAACACGTAACCAAAACCCTAAACCCTAAACCCTAAACCCTAAACCCTAAACCATAAACCCAAAACCCAAAACCCCAAACCCTAATGCTAAACACAAAACCCTAAACCCTAAGCCCAAACCCTAAGCCAAACCCTAAACACTAAACCTGAAACCCTGTGACCCTAAACCCTATACCCTAAACCCTAAACCCTAAACCCAAAACCCTAAACCCTAAATCAAAAACCCTAAACCCTAAACCCGATTCCCTAAAAACCCTAAACCCTAAACCCAATTCCCTAAAAACCCAAACCTCAAAACCCAAAATTGTAACACCAAACCCTAACCCCAAACCGTAAACCCTATACCCTAAACCCTGAGCCCCAAACCCAATAACCCTAAACACTAAGCCCCAAACACTAAACCCTAAACCTTAAACCCTAAACAAAAAACCCTAAACCCTAAACTCTAAATCAAAAACTCTAAACCCTAAACCCTAAACCCTAAAACCAAAACCCAAAAACCTAAACACCTAAACCCAAAACCCAAACCCAAAACCCTAAACCGTAAACCCAAAACAATAAACCCTAACCCTAAACACTTAACAATGAACCCTAAACCATGGTCCCTAAAGACTAAAAATTAAACTCAAGGCCCTAAAACCTAAACCATAAACGATAACAATAAATCCTAAACCCGACAACCCGAAACCCGAAAGACGAAGCTTGACACGAAACCCGAAAGCGGAAAACCCGAAACACGAAACCCTCAACCCCAACCCTAACCTAACCGGAAATGGAAACCCTAAACACTAAACCACTAAACCTTAACCCTAACCCTAAACCCTAAACCCTAAACCCTAATACCTAAATCTTAAATCCTAAACCCTAAACCCTAGACCCCAAAACCCCTAAACGCTAATCCCTAAACCCTAACCCAAAACCTTGACCCATAACCCTAAACCCTAAACCCAAAACCCAAAACCCTAAACCCTATAACCCTAAACCCGTAAACCTAAACCATAAACCCTAACCTCTAAACCCTATAACCCTAAACCGTATAAACTTAAACCCCAAACCATGAACCCTAAACACTAAACCACAAACCTTAACTCTAAACCATAAACCCTAAACCCCAAACCCTAAACCTTAAACCCTAAATCATAAACCCTAGACCCTAAACCCTAAAACCTAAACACTAAACCCTAAACCGTAAACCCAACAACAGAAACCCTAAATCCAAAACCCTAAACCCAAAACCCTAAACCTAAAACCCAGAACCCAAACCCTAAACCCAAAACCCTAAACCCTATACCCAAAAAACCCTAAACCCGAAACCCTAAATCGTAACCCCAAACCCTAACCCAAAACCCAAAGCCCTAAACCCGAAACCCTAAACCTGAAACCCTGTAGCACCCTCGTACAACCAACCTCCAAAACAACATAAATCCTACACCCTAAACCCCTAAGCCCTAAACCATAAAGCCTAAACCCTAACTACACAACTTTCCCTACCACGAGCAGCGGTGTTCTCCGACTCAAACTCCGGACACGTGGTCCCCCAATGTGTGTGTGTGTGTGTCTCAAAAATGAAACACTAAAACGCCACTAATACCCTAAACCTTAAAACCCTCAAACTCCAAATGCTAAACGTTAAACCCAAACCCAAAACCCTAAACGTAACCCCTTAAAACCCGAACACCCTAAAGACGAAACCATACTAAACCTTAAAGACCGAGGCGAAAACGAAAACCGAAAACCGAAAAACCGAAGACAACGGAAAGCCTAAACCCCACCTAAACCTAAAACCTTAAAACCATAAACCGAACCTAACCTAAACCCTAAATCCAAAACCCAAACCCCGATTATAAACCAAATAACCCCAACGCTAAACCCTAACCCTAAAAACCGTGAAAAGGAAAAAACCCAAAAACAAAAACCTAAACCCGAAACCCGAAAGCCCAAAACACATAAAGCCGAAATTCGAAACCCTAAAACCCTAATGTAAACAATAACCCTAAAACCGTAAACCCTAAACCCTAAAAACCTAGTAACCCTAAACACATAAAACGCCTAAACCCTAAAACCAGATGACCAAAACAGAAAGCCGAAAACCCTAAACCCGTAAAGTGACGACCACGTAAACCGTAAACAGAAACCGAAACCGAAAATCCTAACCCTAAACCCAAAACACCATAAATAAAAACACGTAAACGCGGAACCCTGAAAAACCCGAAACTGAAACCAGCTAAAACCCAAAACCCTAGAACGCGAACCCTAAACCAGAAACAAAAAACCGTAAATCCGGCAACCGGAAAGCCAAAACAGAAAGCCTAAACCCGAAACCCGAAACCCGAAACAAGAAACCTCGAAAACGCGGACACCAAAACCGGAAACCCGAAAACACGAAAGGTCGAAACCCAAAACCCGAAACCCGAAACCCGAAGCCCGAAACCAAAACCCGAAAACGGGAACACGAAACCCGAACACCTAAACCCTAAACCCTAATCCTTCAACCCTAAACACTAAACCCTAAACACTAACCCTAAACCCTAAACCCTAAACCCTAAAACCCTAAACCCTAAAACACTAAACTCTAAACCCCAAAACCCTAAACCCTAAACCCTAATCCCAAAATTCAAAACCCTAAACACTAAAACCTAAACCCTAAACCCTAAACCCTAAAACGTAAACACCTAAACCCTAAATCCTAATCCCTAAATCCAAAACCATGAACCAAAAACCCTTAACTGTAAACCCTAAACCCTAAACCCAAAAACCTAAACCCTAAAACCTAAACACCTAAACCCTAAACCCCAAACCCTAAACCATAAACTCTAAACCCTATAACCCTAAACCCTAAAACCTAAACCATAAACCAAAACCCTAAACCCCAAACCCTAAACCCTCAACCCTAAATCGTAACCCCAAACCTTAACCTCAAACCCTAAACCCGAAACCCTAAACCCTAAACCCCATAACCCCAAACCCTTAACCCTAAACCCTAAGCCCTAAACACTAAACCCTAAACCCTAAACCCTAAATACTAAACACTAAATCGTAAACCTTAAACCCTAAATCAAAAACCCTAAACCCTAAACCCTAAAACCAAAACCCAAAAACCTAAACACCTAAACCAAAACCCTAAACACTAAAACCTAAACCATAAACCCAAAACCCAAAACCCCAAACCCTAACCCTAAACACCAAACCCTAAACCCTAAGCCCAAACCCTAAGCCAAACCCTAAACACTAAACCTGAAACCCTGTGACCCTAAACCCTATACCCTAAACCCTAAACCGTAAACCCAAAACCCAAAACCCTAAATCAAAAATCCTAAACCCCAAACCCTAAACCCTAAACCCAATTCCCTAAAAACCCTAAACCCTAAACCTAATTCCCTAAAAACCCTAAACCCAAAACCCAAAATCGTAACACCAAACCCTAACCCCAAACCCTAAACCCAAAACCTGAAACTTTGAACCCGAGACCCTATAACCCTAAACCCTAAACACTAACCCCAAACACTAAACCCTAAACCAAAAACCCTAAACCCTAAACTCTAAATCAAAAACTCTAAACCCTAAACCCTAAACCCTAAAACCAAAACCCAAAAACCTAAACACCTAAACCCAAAACCCAAACCCCAAACCCCAAACCCTAAACCGTAAACCCTAAAACATGAACCCTAAACCGTAAACCCTAAAACCTGAACCCTAAAACCAAAACACCTAAACCCTAAACCCTAAACCCTAAACACTAAACCCTAAACCCTAACTCCAAATCCTAAACCCCAAACCCCAAACCCCAAACCCAAAACCCTAACCCTAAACACTCAACCCTAAACTATGGTCCCTAAGGACTAAACAATAAACCCAAGGCCCTAAACCCTAAACCATAAACGATAACAATAAAACCTAAACCCTAAACCCCAAACCCTAATCCTTAACCCTAAATCGTAAACCATAAATCCAAATCCCTAAACTCTAAACCCTAAACCCTAAAAACCCTAAGACCCTAAGCACTAAAACACGAAACCCTAAACACTAAGACCCTAAACCCTAAACCCTAAGCACTAAAACACGAAACCCTAAACACTAAGACCCTAAACCCTAAACCCTAAACCCTAAATTGTAAACCCTAAAACATGAACCCTAAACCGTAAACCCTAAAACCTGAACCCTAAAACCAAAACACCTAAACCCTAAACCCTAAACCCTAAACACTAAACCCTAAACCCTAACTCCAAATCCTAAACACAAAACCCTAAACCCTAAATCCTAAACCCTAGACTCTAAACCCCAAAACCTAAACACTAAACCGTAAACCCTAAACCCTAAACCCTAAATCCAAAACCCTAAACCCCAAACCTGAAACCCTAAACCTTGAAACCCTAAACCCTAAACAATAAACCCTAAACCCTATACCCTAAAAACCCTAAACCCTAAACCCTAAATCGTAACCCCAAACCCTAAACCCCAAACCCGAAACCCTAAACCCCCTATAACCCAAAACTCTGAACCCTAAACCCCAAACCCTACACCCTAAGCCCTAAACCTTAAACCCTAAACCCAAAACCCTAAACGCTAAACCCTAAAACCTAAACACTAAGCACCAAACCATAAATGCTAAACACTAAACCCAAAATCCAAAACCCTATCCTAAAACCTTAACACTAAAACCTAAACACCAAAACCCTATACTCTAAATCCAAAACCATAAACCCTAAACCCTAAACACTAAACCCAAAACCCTAAACCCTACACCCTACAGCCCAAACCACGAAACTCTAAACCCAAAAACCCTAAATCAAAAACCATAAACCCTAAACCCTAAACTCTAAACCTTAAACCCTAAAACCTAAACACCTAAACCCTAAACCCCAAACCCTAAACCCTAAACCCTAAATCCGAAACACCAAACACTAAACGCAAAATCGTAACTCTCAACCCTAAACTATAAACCTTAAAACCTAAACGCTAAAGTCGAAAACCCTAAACCCTTGAGCCCAACGCAAAACCCTAATCCTAAACCCGAAACCCTAATCCCTAAACCCTGTAACCCTACACCCTCAACCCTATAACCTACAACCCCAAACCCTATAACCCTAAACCCCAAACTGTAAACCCTAAACCCTATAACACTAAACCCAAAACCCTAAACCCTAAACTATAAACCCTAAAATACTAAACCCTAAACCCTAAAACCTAAACACCTAGGCCCAAAACCCTAAACCCTAAACCCAAAACCCTAAAACCTAAACCCTAAATACTAAACACTAAATTGCAAACCCTAACCCCTAACCCCAAACCCTAAACACTGAACCCTAAACCTTAAACCCTAAACCCTAAATCCAAAACCCTAAACACTGAACCCTAAACCTTAAACCCTAAACCCTAAACCCTAAACCCTAAACCATAAACCTAAAACCCTAAGCGCTAAACCCAAAACCCTAAACCCTAAACCTTAAACCCTAAACCCAATAACTTTAAACCCTAAAACCCTAAACCCTAAACCCTAAACCCTAAACCCTAAACCCTAAACCCTAAACCCTAAAACCCTAAGCCCTAAACCCTAAGCCGCAAACCCTAAACCCTAAAGCGTATACCCAAAACCGTAAACCCTAAACCCTAAACCCTAAATATTAAACACTAAACTGTAAACCATAAACCCTAAACCCCAAAACCCTAAAACCTAAACCCAAAACCCTAAATCCAAAACCCTAAACACTAAACCCTAAACCTTAAACCCTAAACCCTAAACCCTAAACCCTAAGCCATAAACCCTAAACCCTAAACCCTAAACACTAAATCCTAAGCCTTAAACCCTAAACCCAAAACCTTAGATGCTAAACCCTAAACCCTAAATACTAAACACTAAACCGTAAACCATAAATCCAAAACCCTAAACCCTAAACCCTAAAACCTTAACACTAAAACCTAAACACCTAAACCCCAAACCCTAAACCCTAAACCCGAAAACCTAAACCCTAAACACTAAACCCCAAACCCTAACCCAAAACCCTAAACCCTGAATCCTAAAACCCTAAACCCTAAAACACTAAACTCCAAACCCTAAAATCCTAAACCCTAAACCCTAATCCCTAAATCCAAAACCCTAAACCATAAACACTAAACCCAAAACCCTAAAACTAAAACCCTAAAAACTAAACACCTAAACCCTAAAACCTAATCCCTAAACCCAAAACCATAAACCATAAACCATAAACCCTAAACCCTAAACCCTAAACCCTAAACCCTAAACCCTAAAACCTAAACCCTAGACTTTAGAAACCCTAAACCCTAAACCCTAAAACCTAAACACCTAAACCATACACCCTAAACCTTAAACCATAAACCCTAAAACCTAAACCCAAAACCCTAAATACTAAACACTAAACCCTAAACCCTAAAACCAAAACCCTAAACCCTAAACCCTAAACCTTAAACCCTAAACACTAAACTCTAAACCCTAACTCTAACCCATAAACCCTAAACCCTAGACTTTAGAAACCCTAAACCCTAAAACCTAAACCCTAAAACATAAACACCTAAACACTAAACCCTAAACCTTAAACCATAAACCCTAAAATTTAAACCCAAAACCCTAAATACTAAACACTAAACCCTAAACCCTAAACCCCAAACCCTAAACCCTAAATCGTAAACCGTAAAACAACCCTAAAACCTAAACACCTAAACTCGAATCCCGAAACCCTAAATCCTAAACCCTAAACCCTAAACACTAAATGCTAAACCCTAACCCTAAACCCTAAACCCTAAACCATAAACCCCAAAACTTAAACCCTAAACCGTAAACCCTAAACTCCAACCCAAAACCCTATCCCTGAACCCATAACTCTAAAGCTGAAACCCTAAACCCCAAACTCTATAAACCTAAAAACCCTATCCCCCAACCCATAACCCTAAACCCTAAAACCAAAATACTAAACCCTAAATCGCAATCCCAAACCCTAACCCTAAACTCGAAACCCTAAACCTTAAACCCTATAACCCTAAACCCGAAACCTAAAACCCTAAGCCCTAAACCCTAAGCCCTAAAACCTAAACCCTAAACATTAAACCCTAAACCCAAAACCCAAAACCCTAACCCCAAACCCTAAACCCCAAACCCTAAACCCTACACCCTAAAAACCCTAAACCCTAAACCCTAAATCGTAATCCCAAACCCTAACCCCAAACCCTAAACCCTAAACCCTAAATCCTATAACCCTACACCCGAAATCCAAAACCCTAAACCCTAAACCCTAAACCCTAAAACCTAAACCCTAAACCCAAAACCCTAAACCTTAAACCCTAAACCCAAAACACTAAAACCTAAACCCTAAACCCTAAATACTAAACACTAAACCCTAAACCCTAAACCCTAAAAACCTAAACCCTAAACCCTAAGCCCAAAACCCTAAACCCTAAAACCACCCTAAAACCTAAACACCTAAACCCTAAACCCTAAACACTAAACACTAAACCCAACCCAGACCCCAAACCATAAACCCTAAATCCAAAACCCTAAACCCAAAACCCTAAATCCAAAACCCTAAACACTAAAACCTAAACCCTAAACCCTAAACCCAAAACCCAAAACCCTTAACCATAAACCCTAAACCCTAAGCCCTAATTCCTAAACCTACACCTTAAACTCTAAACCCTAATCCCTATAACCCTAAAGCAAAAACTCTAACCCAAAACCCCAAACCCTAAACCCTAAGCCCAAAACCCAAAACCCTAAAGCATATACCCAAAACACTAAACCCTAAACCCTAAACCCTAAATAATAAACACTAAACTGTAAACCATAAACCCTAAACCCCAAAACCCTAAAACCTAAACCCAAAACCCTAAATCAAAAACCCTAAACACTAAACCCTAAACCTTAAACCCTAAACCCTAAACCATAACACCAAACCCTAAACCCTACACCCGAAACCATAAACCCTAAACCCAAAACCTTAAATCCAAAACCCAAAACACTAAACCCTAAACCTTAAACCCAAAACCATAAACCCTAAACCCTAAAAACTAAACACTAAACCCTAACTCTAAACCCTAAACCCTAAACTCTAAACCCTAAACCCTAAACCCTAAACCCTAGACCTTAGAAACCCTAAACCTTAAACCCTAAACCCTAATACCTAAACAGTTAGACCCTAAACCCAAAACCCCAAAACCTAAACCCTAATCCCTAAATACTAAACACTAAACACTAAACCCTAAACCCTAAACCTTAAAACGCCAAACCCTAAACACTAAAACCTAAACCCTAAAACCAAAACACCTAAACCCTAAACCCTAAACCATAAACCCTAAATCGTAAATCGTAAACACTAAACCCTAAACCCTAGACCCCAAAAACCCTAAACGCTAAACCCTAAACCCTAACCCAAAACCCTAACCCATAACCCTAAACCCTAAACCCTAAACCCTAGAACCCTAGACCTTAGAAACCCTAAACCCTAAAATCAAAACGCTAAATCCAAAACCCTAAACACTAAACCCTAAAAACTAAACACTAAACCCTAACTCTAAACCCTAAACCCTAAACTCTAAACCCTAACACCTAAACACTAAATCCAAAACCCTAGACCTTAGAAACCCTAAACCCTAAACCCTAAACCCTAAAACCTAAACACCTAGACCCTAAACCCTAAACCCTAAACCCAAAACCCTAAACCCAAAACACTAAAACCTAAACCCTAAACCATAAATACTAAACATTAAACCCTAAATCCTAAACCATAAACCCTAAACCCTAAACCCTAAAACCTAAACACTAAACCCTAAACCCTAACCCTAAACGCTAAACCCTAAACCTTAAACCCTAAACCCTAGACCACAAAAACCCTAAACGCTAACCCCAAACCCTAAACCCTAAACCCTAAACCCTAAACCCTAAACCCTAAACCCTAAACCCTAAACCCTAAACCTTAAACCCTAAACTCCAAACCCTAGACCCCTAAAACCCTAAACCCTAAACCCGAAGCCCCAACCCTAAGCATAAACCCTAAACACTAAACCCTAAACCATAAACCCTAGAACCTAAAAACACTAAACCCGAAACGCTAAGCCCCAACCCTAAGCCCAAACCATAAACCCTAAACCTGAAACCCTAAGCCCTAAACCCTATAAACTTAAACCCTAAACCCTAAACCTAAACCTTAAACCTTAAACCTAAAACTCAAAACCCAAAACCCTAAACCCTAAATACTAAACACTAGATCGTAAACCTTAAACCCTAAATCAAAAACCCTAAACCGTAAAACCTAAACCCAAAAACCTAAACACTTAAACCAAAACCCTAAACCCTAAACCCTAAACCATAAACCCAAAACCCTAAACCCTAGACCCTAACACTAAACACCAAACGCTAAACCCTAAATCATGGTCCCTAAACACTAGACAATAAACCCAAGACCCTAAACCCTAAACCATAAACGCTAACCACAAACCGTAAATCCTAAACCCTAAACCCTAATCCTTAACCCTAAACCCTAAACCCTAAATTTAAATCCCTAAACTCCAAACCCCAAACTCTAAAAACCCTAAAAACCTAAGCCCTAAAACACGAAACACTAAACACTAAAACCCTAAACACGTAAACCAAAACCCTAAACCTTAAGCCCTAAACCCTAAACCCTAAACCCTAACCCTAAACATCAAACCCTAAACCCTAAATCATGGTCCCTAAACACTAAACAATAAACCCAAGACCCTAAACACTAAACCATAAACGCTAACCATAAACCCTAAACACAAAACCCTAAACCCTAATCCTTAACCCTAAACCCTAAACCCTAAACCCTAAATCCAAATCCCTAAACTCCAAACCCTAAACTCTAAAAACCCTAAAAACCTAAGCCCTAAAAAATGAAACACTAAACACTAAAACCCTAAACCCTAAACCCTAAACGTTAAACCCTAAACCCAAAACCCTAAACGCTAAACCCTAAACCCTAAATACTAAACACTAAACCCTAAATCCAAAACCCTAAACCCTAAACCCTAAAACCTTAACACTAAATCCTAAACACCTAAACCCTAAACCTTAAACCTTAAACCCAACCCTAACCCTAAACTCTAAATCCAAAACCCAAAACCCTAAACCCAAAACCCCAAACGGTAAACCCTAACCCAAGACCTTAAATTAAAAACCCAAAAACAAAAACCCTAAACCCTAAACCCTAAAACCTAAACCCTAAAACCCAAACACCTAAACCCTAAATCTGAAACCCTAAACCCTAAACCGTAAACACTGTTAGCTTTACCGTGATCCCAAAAGGGAGGGTGAATTGGTATTTTTAAAATTTATTTCCTAGGTGTTCCTCCTAACAACAGTATGTTCACAACCCTATGGTCAATCTAGTGCAAATAATGTAAATATACCAGAAATTGAATAAAGATGTTTAAACAATCACACAAGCACCAGAAAGCAGTAAAGAGAGGATAACACACAGATATGTTATCGAGGTTCAGCCAACTGCCTACGTCCCCGCCTTGGCTAACCAGCACAAGGATTATCACGATAACTTGCTCACTTAAACTGGTGGAGCGGCACCTATACAAACCAGGTCAAATTACCACAGGGCTGACCTCAACCTTTACACCAATCCTTACCGGGCTAGATTACCGCCCCCTCAGGTCACGCCTGGAATCTCTCAGATATACAATCAAAGGTACAATACAAGAGTGCTTTCACGTAAAGCAGATTTGTACCACAAATGCGCACAAACACAAAACACCACAGATGATTTAATAATGTAAGCTCTGTGTGGTCTAAATATGTCAACTCTCAACAATGTTTTCTATCAGTGTAGCAAGTACGTGAGAGTGTCAATAATAATCTGTGTACTTCAAAATATTCAATCAAGCGTGTTCACACAGAGTATTAAACAAGCCTCAACATTATCAATCAATAGAATGTGTCAATCATACGAATGTGTATATGCTTGGATTGCAAAATAGATAATCTTTGTTTTCGGCAAATGATATATATACTTGTATAAATAATACCACAAAGATTAGTGTAACAAGCACAAATATCTTTTCACAGATGGTTCAATAAATTTCACAAGATATTTGAGTAAGCTTGAAATATGTTTTTGCAAATCAAAACAAATACAAACTTCCAAAGATATTGCAATGATAATGCAACACTCAGAAGTTTACCACAAGTCTTCTTAGAGTAGGCTTATTAGCAAAGCCTCCTAAGAAAACTTAGGTTATGCTCTCGAGAGAAAAATCGATTCAAACACTCTAAACAATGAGAGCAAAACTTATTTGAATATATACTCAAAGCACTTACAAATGATTTTGAACTTGAAGAAGTGAGCTAGAGTGCTTTTAGGAAAGATATGAGCAAATAGGAATCCAAAGAGGGTATTTTTGCTTGAGAGAAATTTTCCTAATCCTTTTTGCTAATCCGTGCTTAATCCACCAAATGAAAGAGTATATATAGACATATTGAAAATATTGACCGTTGGGGACCTATCAGGGATTGTTAGAAAAGATTAATGATGTTTAAATCAATTTAACCCTGTTTAAAATTATTTAACCGTGGTAAAAAATAGGAGCAACCCGAGAGGTCCGGTCGACCAGAAATGGTTCGATCGACTAGGACTCAAATAGCTCGGTCGACCAGGGGTATTTTGAACTGAGTGGTCGGTCGACCGAGGCAATGTGATTTTCCAATTTTTTCGAGGTTCAGTCGACCGGGCCTTTTTGAACTGTGTGGTTCGATCGACCATACCACTGGGAATTTTCCCGACACCCTTCGGTCGACCAGGTTGTTGGAGTACAAAGTTGGTCGGTCGACCGGGAGGTCAAAATGTTGACTCCTTGGTGGTTCAATCGACCGGGGTCAAATGAACTATAAGGTCTCGGTCGACCGGGCCTTGGTCAAACTGTTGACCCAGGGCTGGTTCAGTCGACCAGGGCCTTTTGAACTATAGGTTTCGGTCGACCGAAAGTGCACCAAGTGTGCATTTCGGTCCCGTATTGAATCAAACAAGTCCTAATCAAGTGCCTAACAAATGTATGTGAATATGTGTGTGTCCTAAGGTCACTTGGGGTCCAATTTGGAAACACCAAAAAGGTCCGGTGTTGGTCGACTGAAGGTGCACCCTAAGGTCTTTCTACGGTCCTTTCTCATTCATGGTTCGATTTGAGCTTACAAAATAAATCATGCATGTGATGTGTGTGAGCTTATTACAGACCAAATGCCCTAATTACTATTACAGACCAATTTCACTTAGAGGTATTACAATTTGGAATATGAAATTGTCTTCAAGCTTTTTGATCTGTTACGTGCCTTTAATGATATGCTAATATGGACCTGCACATGAACTAGATATTTATTAAATACAAGAGTATTTGTCATTACCAAAACCAAGGTGTAACCTATAAGGTCAACATTCTCCCCCTTTTTGATGGTGACAAATACGATTGGCAAAACTATAGGGTTAAGCCTAAGAAGGCTCCCCCTCACAATATGCATCCAATGTTTCAAACATGAGTTCTTTTACCCATTATTTATTTTGCCTTCCATCTCCCCCTTTTGGCAACAGCAAAAAGGGTCATTGGAATTAAAGTTCTAGGCAATGGGTGTTTAGTACATTTATACAAGATCAATTTTGGAAAGAATTTTTGAAAAATTTCGGCAGAGTGTTATTTGTAAATCGGACTTTTCAAAAGTAAAACCTATATAAACGTAATCTGTTTGAGTTTATATTTCCTAACAGTTTATCCACAACTACTCAAACAGTTCAGTATGGTCCAACACAACAAATAAACTGTCAAAATGGCCATGAGTTGGACAAATGATGCAATCATAGATAATAGTCAATATGAACATGTAATAAATAAACGTATGACATATGCACACAATCAACAACCAACTTTCACAATATCTCAAGCAAAAAAAAAAAAGTCAACAATGGAACTAGTTGCTTAGACTTGGAAAATTTTCAGAAAGGAGCTCCCCCTAAATTTATGTAAGTTATTAAACATTTTAGTCTATGAAGCTTCTCTACTATGCATTAAGCCTAACTCACGTCTAATTTGTATGAATCTATCCTCAGGTAGTGACTTAGTGAATATATCGGCCCACTGTTCATTTGTGCATACAAACTCAAGAGCCACATCTCCTTTTTGCACATGATCACGAAGAAAATGATGTCTAATCTCAATGTGTTTAGTTCGTGAATGTGAGATAGGATTTTTAGAGATGTTGATTGTACTAGTATTATCACATTTAATCGGTATTGTTTCATAGTGCAATCCAAAATCCACAAGTTCTTGTTTCATGTAAAGAGTTTGGGCACAACAACTTCCAGCCGCAATATATTCAGCTTCGGCGGTGGATAAGGCAACTGAGTTTTGTTTCTTAGAGAACCAAGAAACAAGAGACTGTCCTAGGTAATGACAAGTGCCGCTAGTGCTTTTTCTATCAACCTTACTACCAGCAAAATCAGCATCAGTGTAACTTACAATCTCAAAGGTAGTATGCTTAGGGTACCATAATCCTAACTCAATAGTTCCAACTAGATACCTAAGGATTCGTTTAACAACTTTCAGATGAGATTCCTTACGGTCAGCCTGAAATCTAGCACACATGCACACACTAAACATAATGTCGAGCCTACTAGCAATGAGATGTAGGAGACTTCCAATCATGCCACGATATAGCTTTACATCAACAGGGATTCCTTGCTCATCTTTATCAAGCTTTATGGAAGAGTTCATAGGTGTGCCAAGAATTTTACAATCTTCCATATTAAATTTCTTTAGCAAGTCCCTAATGTATTTAGATTGGCATATGAAAGTTCCATGATTAGCTTGCCTAAT
The DNA here is from genome assembly GCF_029873635.1 of Malania oleifera. NCBI lineage: Eukaryota > Viridiplantae > Streptophyta > Magnoliopsida > Santalales > Ximeniaceae > Malania > Malania oleifera. The sequence goes on along the minus strand of NW_026651951.1, from coordinate 12,411 downwards.
TTGTAGACCTAAGAAGAAACTAAGTTCACCCATCATGCTCATTTCAAACTCACTCTGCATGCATTTGGCAAACTCATTACACAACTCATCATTGGTTGCTCCAAAAATGATATCGTCTACATAGATTTGAACAAGGAACATATCATCATTTTTGGACTTGATGAAGAGTGTAGTGTCAATTTTGCCACGGGTAAACCCATTTTCTAGTAGAAAACCACTAAGCCTCTCATACCAAGCTCTAGGAGCTTGTTTCAATCCATACAAGGCTTTAGACAATCGGTAAACATGATCGGGATATTTATGACTCTCAAAACCGGGTGGTTGTTCTACATATACTTCTTCATTAATATAGCCATCCAGAAAAGCGCTTTTAACATCCATTTGAAATAATTTAAAGTTTTTAAACGCGGCAAAGGCAAGTAGCATACGAATGGCTTCTAATCTAGCAACAGGAGCATATGTTTCATCAAAGTCAATCCCTTCCTGTTGGTTATACCCTTGGGCAACTAGTCTGACTTTATTCCTAGTTACTACCCCATTTTCATCTTTTTTATTTCTATATACCCATTTAGTTCCAATGATGGTGTGCTCATTAGGCCTAGGAACTAAGGTCCACACTTTGCTTCTTTCAAATTGATTAAGTTCTTCTTGCATGGACATTACCCAAGATTCATCTTCTATGGCTTCTTTAATATTTTTAGGTTCTTCTTGGGATAAGAAAGCGGAGTGATTTACTATATTTCTCAATGATGATCTTGTGGCTACTCCACGGGATGGTTCGCCTATGATTTGATCTATAGGATGACTTCTAATGTATTTCCAATCTCTAGGCAACTCTTGATTTCCATTTTCATTATCTTCAAGTGATTTTTCATTTGCTTCTTGATTTTCACTTGCATTATTTTCAATGGACATTTTCTCTAAGCATTTTCTAATATCAATGTCATCTTCATCATCTTTATTAGAAAATGGATTAGACTCATCAAACACAACATGAATAGATTCAATCACAGCTAAAGTTCTTTTATTGAAAACCCTATATGCTTTACTATTAAGTGCATAGCCTAGGAAGATGCCTTCGTCAGATTTAGAATCAAATTTTCCTAGATGTTCATTATCTCTAAGCACAAAGCATTTACAACCAAACACATGAAAATAGGAAATATTAGGCTTATGGTTGTTCCACAATTTATAAGGGGTTTTATTTATTGATGGTCTAATCAACACCCTATTCATAACATAGCATGCAGTATTAATGGCCTCGGCCCAAAAATATTTAGGTAAGTTATGCTCATTCAACATAGTTCTTCCCATTTCTTGTAGTGACCTATTCTTTCTTTCAACTACACCATTTTGTTGAAGTGTTCTAGGTGCAGAAAAATTATGTGATATGCCTTCTAAGTCACAATATTTTTCTATGCTTTTATTTTTGAATTTCGTGCCTCTATCACTTCTTATGTGAGTGATTTTATATCCTTTTTCATTTTGAATTCTCCTGCAAAGTTTGGTGAAATGTTCACATGATTCATTTTTATGTGCAAGAAATAACACCCATGTAAATCTAGAAAAATCATCCACAATTACAAAAGCATAAGATTTACCACCAAGATTTTGCACAGAATTAGGCCCAAATAAATCTAGGTGAAGCATCTCCAAGGGTCTAGTAGTAGATATGAATTTCTTTTTCTTAAAACTAGATTTTGTTTGCTTACCCATTTGACATGTATCACAAATTTTGTCTTTTACAAAAGACATTTTAGGCAAACCTTTAACCAATTCTTTTCTAACAAGTTTAGACAGTAAATCCATGCTAGCATGACCTAAATGCCTATGCCACAACCAACTAGCTTCATTTATAGCAGAAAAGCATGTTACTTGTTGTGAAGCTAAATTATCAAGAGATGTGGCATAAACATTTTCATGCCTATCAGCAGTGAAGAGCACTTTATGATCTGTTTTATTTTCTACTATGCATTTGTCATTTTCAAACGATACTCTATATCCTATGTCACACAATTGACTTATGCTAAGTAGATTATGTTTCAGTCCATCAACCAACAGAACATTATCAATAGTAGGAGAAGAATCCTTACCAACCTTACCTACCCCGATGATGCGTCCTTTGGCATTGTCACCATATGTCACATAGCCTCCATCTTTGGGAACAATTGAAGTGAATTTTCCCTTGTCACCGGTCATGTGCCGTGAGCACCCACTATCTAAGTACCACCGGTCCTTGGATGAGGATGATCTTAGGCATACCTGCAACATAAGCTAAGTGACTGATGCTGGTATCCAAATTTTATTGGGTCCATATGGGTTAGTAGCAAGGTCTCCCTTAACTACCCATACCTTCCTAATTTTAGCATGCTTATTTCTAAGTGGACAATCAAATTGAATGTGACCAATCTATTTGCATTTAAAACATTTCAATCTACACTTAGGTTCTTTAGGAGGGATATGAGATTTTGACTCACGTGTAAAATGTCCTAAGTAAAGATTTGGTCGTCTAACATTTTCAATGCCATTAAAACCAAGACCCTCTTTACTTAAGGAATTTCTTTGGGCACCAAGTAATCTTTCAAAATTTTCTTTACCCTTTGTGAATTTAAAAATGATTTTGAGCTATCCTCCAATTTCCTCTCAAGCTCAGCAATAGTGGTATCTTTTTCTTTTAAAATAGATGCGTGAGAGGTTTTTGCCATATTAAACAATTTTGACCAATTTTCACATTTCTTTTTCAAATCATTTTTCTCTTTGGTCATTTTGCCTAGCAATTTTGAAACACGAAAATATTCAAATTGCAATTCTCTAAATGTAGGCATGCGGTCAGAATCACAATCATCAGATGAATAATAAGAAGATGATGAACTAGAAGACGATACCTCATCCCCGTGTGCCCTTAGACACAGATTAGCGACCTCCGTGTCACTGTGATCTGAATCCGAGTCGCTGCTGTTGAATTGGTCCCATGAAGTCCCAACCTTCATGGCTCTCTTCTTTTTCTTAGCCTCCTTTTTCAGTAGTGGGCAGTCAGGTTTGATGTGCCCCACTTTGTTGCAGTTGTAGCATATAGGAGCATTTGATTTTTCCTTTCTTTTACTGGACTCTCCCTTCTCATTAGTGGAGTCTCTATATTTTTTAAACGGCTTCCTGTTCTTCCTGAAAAATCTACTAAACCTTTTGGTTAGCATGGCCATTTCCTCATCAGTGTCAGATTCACTATACTCACTAGATGTGTCATTAGATGCTTTTAGTGCAGTCACCTTCTTAGCCCTGTTATGCTCATTAAGTCTTTCATTTATGGACAGTTCATAAGTAATCAAAGAGCCTATCAGTTCGTCTAAGCTCATGGCCTTAAGGTCTCTACCCTCAGCAATGGCCGTAGCGCTAGCTTCCTAAACAAGAGGTAAACCTCTAAGAATCTTCCTGATCATCTCATATGTAAGATAGGTCTTTCCTAATGCATGCAGTGAGTTTATGATGTGTGTGAATCTAGTGTACATGCTCTGAATGGAATCACCTACATTCATCCTAAAAGCCTCATACTCACTGGTCAACATATCTATTCTACTGTCTTTCACATCTCCAGTACCCTCATATGTGACCTCTAACTTATCACATATTTCTTTTGCAGTTGAACATGCCATAATCCTATTAAATTCTTTACATCAAGACTACAATATAAAATATTCATGGCAGTGGCATTAAGACTAACAGCTTTCATATCATCATCATCATATTCATCCTCAATCTTAGGAACCCTGCTGCACCCTCAATTCTCATAGGGACATAGTTTCCCTTAGAGACAATCTTCCACACCTTTCAATCAGTATTCTGAAGGTAGATGCGCATCCTCTGTTTCCAGAAGGTGTAGTTAACACCACTGAAAACAGGAGGTCGTGTGGAAGATGGTCCCTCAGGGAAAGGGGTCACGGAGCTATGAGCCATATGTGATCTTTGTGCAAAATAACAATTAGTCTATGCTACGTGGCTCTGATACCAAACACTAAACCCTAAACCCTAAACCCAATAACGCTAAACCCGATAACCTTAAACCCTAAACCCTAAACCCAAAATCCTAAACCCTAAACCCTAAACCCTAAGCCCTAAACCCTAAACCCTAAACCATATACCCAAAACCCTAAATCCTAAACCCTAAACCCTAAATACTAAACACTAAACCGTAAACCATAAACCCTAAACCCTAAAATCCTAAACCCTAAACCCAAAACCCTAAATCCAAAACACTAAACTCTGAACCCTAAACCCTAAGCCCTCAACCCTAAGCCCTATACCCTAAACCCTAAACCCAAAACCCTAAACCCAAAACCCTAGACACTAAACCCTAAACCCTAAACACTAAAAACTAAACCATAAACCTTAAATCCAAAACCATAAAGCCTAAACCCTAAACCCTAAACCCTAAACACTAAACCCTAAACCCTAACCCAAAACCCAAAACCCTAAAACCTTAAACCCTAAAACACTAAACCCTAAACCCTAAAACCCTAAACCCTAAACCCTAATCCCTAAATTCAAAACCCTAAAACTTTAACACTAAAACCTAAACACCTAAACCCTAAACCCTAAACCTTAAACCCTAAACACTAAACCCTAAACCCTAACCCAAAACCATAACCCAAAACCTTAAAACCCTAAACCCTAAAACACTAAACTCTAAACCCCAAAACGCTAAACCCTAAACCCTAATCCCTAAATTTAAAACCCTAAGCATTAAACCCTAAACCAAAAAACATAAACACCTAAACCCCAAACTTTAATCACTAAATCCAAAACCATAAAACCAAAACCCTTAACCCTAATCGCTAAACCCTAAACCCAAAAACCTAAACCCTAAAACCGAAACACCTAAACCATAAACCCCAAACCCTAAACCCTAAACCCTAAAACCCATAACCCTAAACCCTAAAACCTAAACCATAAACCAAAACCCTAAACCCCAAACCCAATACCCTAAAAACTAAACCCTAAACCCTAAATCGTAACCCCAAACCTTAACCCCAAACCCTAAACCCTAAACCCTAAACCCTAAACCCCATAACCCCAAACCCTTAATCCTAAACCCTAAGCCCTAAACACTAAAACCAAAACCAAAAACCCTAAACCCTAAATCCTAAACCCTAAATACTAAACACTAAATCGTAAACCTTAAACCCCAAATCAAAAACCCTAAACCCTAAACCCTAAACCCTAAAACCAAAACCCAAAAACCTAAACACCTAAACCAAAACCCTAAACCCTAAACCCTAAACCATAAACCCAAAACCCTAAACCCCAAACCCTAACCTTAAACACTAAACCCTAAACCCTAAATCATGGTCCCTAAACACTAAACAATAAACCCAAGACCCTAAACCCTAAACCATAAACGCAAACAATAAACCCTAAGCCCAAACCCTAAACACTAAACCTGAAACCCTGCGACCTTAAACCCTATACCCTAAACCCAAAACCCTAAACCCTAAATCAAAAATCCTAAACCCCAAACCCAAAACCCTAAATCCAATTCCCTAAAAATCGTAAACCCAAAACCCAAAATCGTAACACCGAACCATAACCCCAAACCCTAAACCCTAAACCCAAAACCCTATAACCCAAAACCCTAAACCCTCAACCCTAAACACTAAGCCCCAAACACTAAACCCTAAACCATAAACCCTAAACAACAAAACCCTAAACCCTAAACTCTAAATCAAAAACTCTAAACCCTAAACCCTAAACCCTAAAACCAAAACCCAAAAACCTAAACACCTAAACCCAAAACCCAAACCCTAAACCCTAAAACCAAAACCCAAAACCCTAAACACCTAAACCCAAAACACATACCCTAAACCCTAAACCCTAACCCTAAACACTAAACACTGAACCCTAAACCATGGTCCCTAAAGACTAAACAATAAACCCAAGGCCCTAAACCCTAAACCATAAACGATAACAATAAAACCTAAACCCTAAACCCTAAACCCTAATCCTTAACCCTAAACCCTAAACCCTAAATCCAAATCCCTAAACTCTAAACCCTAAACCCTAAAAACCCTAAGACCCTAAGCCCTAAAACACGAAACCCTAAACACTAAGACCCTAAACCCTAAACCCTAAACCCCAAACCCTAAATCCAAAACCCAAAATCCTAAACCCTAAACCCTAAACCCTAAACCCTAAATCTTAAAACCTAAACCCAAAAACCAAAACTCCTAAACCCTAAACCCTAAACACTAAACCCTAAACCCTAACTCTAAACCCTAAACCCCAAACCCAAAACACAAAACACAAAACCCTAAAGCCCAAATCCTAAACCCTAGACCCTAAACCCAAAAACCTAAACACTAAACCGTAAACCCCAAACCCTAAACACTAAATCCAAAACCCTAAACCCCAAACCCTAAACCTTAAACCCTAAAATCCTAAACCCTAAACAATAAACCCTAAACCCTAAACCCTAAAAACCCTAAACCCTAAACCCTAAATCGTAACCCCAAACCCTAACCCCAAAATCTAAACCCCAAACCCGCAACCCTAAACCCCCTATAACCCTAAACTCTAAACCTTAAACCCTAAACCCTAGACCCTAAGCCCTAAACCTTAAACCCTAAACCCAAAACCCTAAATGCTAAACCCTAAAACCTAAATACTAAGCACTAAATCGTAAACCCTAAACATTAAACCCAAAATCCAAAACCCTAAACCCGAAACCCTAAAACCTTAACGCTAAAACAAAAACACCTAAACCCTATACTCCAAATCCAATACCATAAACACTAAACCCTAAACCTAAATCCTAAACCCTAAACCCTAAACCCTAAAACACTAAACTCTAAACCCTAAAACCCTAAAATCCTAAACCCTAAACCGTAATCCCTAAATCCAAAACCATAAACCCTAAACCCTAAACCCTAAACCTTAAACCCTAAAACCTTAACCCTAAAACCTAAACACCTAAACCCTAAACCCCAAACCCTAAACCCTAAACCCTAAACGCAAAACCCCAAACACTAAACCAAAAATCATAACTCTCAACCCTAAACCCTTAAACCATAAACCATAAACCCTAAAACCTAAAGGCTAAAACCATAAACCCTAAACCCTAGACCCCAACCCAAAACCCTAATCCCAAACCCGAAACCCTAATCCCTAAACACTGTAACCCTAAACCCTAAACCCTAAACCTTATAACCCTAAACCCTAAACCCTGAACCCTAAACCCTATAACCCTAAACCCAAAACCCTAAACCCAAAACTATAAACCCTAAACTCTTAACCCTAAAAACCTAGGCCTTAAACCCTAAACCCTAAACCCAAAACCCTAAAACCTAAACCCTAAATACTAAACACTAAATCGCAAACCCTAACCCCTAACCCCAAACCCTAAACCCTACACCCGAAACCCTAAACCCTAAACCCAAAACCCTAAATCCAAAACCCTAAACACTAAACACTAAACCATAAACCCTAAACCCTAAACCCTAAACCATAAACCCTAAACCCTAAGCCCTAGACCCAAAATCCAAAACCTTAAACCCTAAACCCAAAACCATAAACCCAATAACCCTAACCCCTAAACCATAAACCCTAAACCCTAAATCCAAAACCCTAAATCCTAAACCCTAAACCCTAAACCCTAAAACCTAAACCAAAAAACCAAAACACCTAAACCCTAAACCCTAAACCCTAAACCCTAAACACTAAACCCTAAACCCTAACTCTAAACCCTAAACCCCAAACCCCAAACCCTAAACACAAAACCCTAAACCCTAAATCCCAAACCCTAGACCCTAAACCCTAAACCCTAAACCCTAAACCCTAAATCCAAAACCATAAACCCCAAACTTGAAACATTAAACCCAATAACCCTAACCCCTAAACCCTAAACCCAAAACCCAAAACCCAAAACCGTAAATCCAAAACCCTAAATCCAAAACCCTAAACCCTAAAACCAAAAACAAAAAAGCAAAACACATAAACCCTAAACTCTAAACCCTAAACCCTAAACACTAAACCCTAAACCCAAACTCTAAACCCTAAACCCCAAACCCCAAACCCTAAACACTAAACCCTAACTCAAAACCCTAAACCCTAAACGCCAAACCCTAAACACAAAACCCTAAACCCTAAATCCTAAACCCTAAACCATAAACCCTAAACCCTAAATCCTAAACCCTAGACCATAAACCCTAAACCCTAAACGCTAAACCCTAAATCGTAACCCCAAATCTGAAACCCCAAACCCGAAACCCTAAACCCCCTATAACCCTAAACTCTAAACCCTAAACCCTAAACCCTAGACCCTAAGCCCTAAACCTTAAACCCTAAACCTTAAACCCTAAACCCAAAACCCTAAACGCTAAACCCTAAAACCTAAATACTAAGCACTAAACCGTAAACCCTAAACACTAAACCCAAAATCCAAAACCCTAAACCCTAAACCCTAAAACCTTAACACTAAAACCTAAACACCTAAACCCTATACTCTAAATCCAAAACCATAAACCCTAAACCCTAAACACTAAACCCTAAACCCTAAACCTAAACCCTAAACCCTAAACCCTAAACCCTAAAACACTAAACTCTAAACCCTAAAACCCTAAACCCTAAACCCTAATCCCTAAATCCAAAACCATAAACCCTAAACCCTAAACCCTAAACCTTAAACCCTAAAACCTTAACCCTAAAACCTAAACACCTAAACCCTAAACCCTAAACCCTAAACCCGAAACCCCAAACACTAAACCCAAAATCGTAACTCTAAACCCTAAACCCTTAAACCCTAAACTATAAACCCTAAAACCTAAACGCTAAAACCCTAAACCCTAAACCCTAGACCCCAACCCAAAACCCTAATCCCAAACCCGAAACCCTAATCCCTAAACCCTGTAACCCTAAACCCTAAACCCTAAACCCTATAACCCTAAACCCAATAACTCTAAACCCTAAAGCCTAAAATATTAAACCCTAAACCCTAAACACCTAGGCCCTAAACCCTAAACGCTAAAACCCTAAACCCTAAACCCTAGACCCCAACTCAAAGCCCTAATCCCAAACCCAAAACCCTAATCCCTAAACCCTGTAACCCTAAACCCTAAACCCTAAACCCTATAACCCTAAACTATAAACCCAAAAATATTAAACCCTAAACCCTAAACCCTAAAACCTAAACCCTAAATACTAAACACTAAATCACAAACACTAGCCGCTAACCCCAAACCCTAAACCCTTCACCAGAAACCCTAAACCCTAACCCAAAACCCTAAATCAAAAACCCTAAACACTAAACCCTAAACCATAAACCCTAAACCCGAAACCTTAAACCCTAAACCATAAACCATAAACCCTAAGCCCTAAACCCTAAACCATAAACCTTAAACCCTAAACCTTAAACCCTACAACCCTAAACCCTATAACCCTAAACCCTAAACCCTAAACCCAAAACCCTAAACCCAAAACCCTAAACCCTAAACCCTAAACCCTAAAACCCTAAACCCTAAACCCTAAGCCGCAAACCCTAAACCCTAAAGCGTATACCCAAAGTCGTAAACCCTAAACTCTAAACCCCTAAACCCTAAAACCTAAACCCAAAACCCTAAATCCAAAACCCAAAACACCAAACCCTAAACCTTAAACCGTAAACCGTAAACCCTGAGCCATAAACCCTAAACCCAAAGCCCTAAACACTAAATCCTAAACCTTAAACCCTAAACCTGAAACTTTAGATGATAAAACCTAAACCCTAAATACTAAACACTAAACCGTAAACCATAAATCCAAAACCCTAAACCCTAAACCCTAAAACCTTAACACTAAAACCTAAACATAAACCCTAAACCCTAAACCCGAAACCCTAAACCCAAAATACTAATCCCTAAACCCTAACCCAAAACCCTAAACCCTAAATCCTAAAACCCTAAACCCTAAAACACTAAACTCTAAACCCTAAAATCCTAAACTCGAAACCTTAATCCCTAAATCCAAAACCCTAAACCGTAAACACTAAGCCCAAAACCCTAAAACTAAAACCCTAAGAACTAAACACCTAAACCCTAAGACGTAATCCCTAAATCCAAAACCATAAACCCTAAAACCTAAACCCTAGACTTTAGAAAACCCTAAACCCTAAAACGTAAACCCTAAAACCTAAACACATAAACCATACACGCTAGACCTTAAACCGTAAACCCTAAAACATAAACCCAAAACCCTAAATACTAAACACTAACCCCTAAACCCCAAATCCAAAACCCTAAACCTAAACCTAAAACATAAACACCTAAACACTAAACCCTAAACCTTAAACCATAAACCCTAAAATTTAAACCCAAAACCCTAAATACTAAACATTAAACCCTAAACCCTAAACCCCAAACCCTAAACCCGGAATCGTAAACCCTAAAACCTAAACACCTAGACCTGAAACCCTAAACCGTAAACCCTAGACCCTAAACTCTAAACACTAAACCCTAAACCCTAACCCTAAACCCTAAACCCTAAACCCTAAACCCCAAACCTTAAACCCTAAACCTTAAACCCTAGACCCCAACCCTCAACCCATAACCCTAAAGCTGAAACCCCAAACCCTAAACCCAAAACCCAAAAAACCCTAAACCTTAAAGCCTAAGCCCAAACCCTGTACCCTAACCCATAACCCTAAGCCCAAACCCTGTACCCCAACCCATAACCCTAAACCCTAAAACCTAAACCGCAAACACTAAACTCTAAACCCTAAATCCAAAACCTTAAACCCAGAACCCTAAACCCTAAACCTAGAACCCTAAACCCTAACCCCAAACCCTAAACCCGAAACCCTAAACCCTATACCCTAAAAACCCAAAACCCTAAACCCAAAATTGTAATCCCAAACCCTAACCCCAAACCTTATACCCAAAACCCTATAACCCAAAACCCGAAACCCAAAACCCTAAACCCTAAACCCTAAGCCCTAAAACCTAAACCCTAAACATTAAACCCTAAACCCAAAACCCAAAACCAAAAACCCTAAACCCAAAACCGTAAAACCTAAACCCTAAACCCTAAATACTAAAACCTAAACCCTAAACCCTAAACCCTAAAAACCTGAACCCTAAACCCAAAGGCCAAAACCCTAAACCCTAAAAACTTCCCTAAAACCAAAACACTTAAACCATAAACCCTAAACCCTAAACACTAAACACTAAACCCAACCCAAACCCCAAACCATAAACCCTAAATCCTAAACCCTAAACCTTAAACCCTAAACCCTAAACCCTAGACCCCAACCCAAAACCCTAACCCCAAACCCTAAACCCTACACCCGAAACCCTAAACCCTAAACCATAAACCCGAAATCCAAAACCCTAAACACTAAACCCTAAACCTTAAACCCTAAACCCTAAACCCTAAACCATAAACCCTAAACCCTAAACCCTAAGCTCTAAACCCTAAACCCTAAACCTTAAACCCTAAACCCTAAACCTTATAACCCTAAACCAAAAACCCAAAACCCAAAACCCTAAACCCAAAACCCTAAACCCTAAAACCCTAAGCCCTAAACCCTAAGCCCAAAACCCTAAAACCGAAAGCATATACCCAAAACCTTAAACCCTAAATATTAAACACTAAACTTTAACCCATAAAGCCTAAACACCAAAACCCTAAAGCCTAAACCCAAAACCCTAAATCTGAAACCCTTAATACTAAACCCTAAACCTTAAACCCTAAACCCAAAACCTTAACACCAAACCCTAAACCCTACACCCGAAACCCTAAACCCAAAACCCAAAACCTTAAATCCAAAACCCTAAACACTAAACCCTAAACCTTAAACCCTAAACAATAAACCCTAAACTCTAAAAACTAAACACTAAACCCTAACTCTAAACCCTCAACCCTAAACTCTAAACCCTAAAACCTAAACCCTAAACCCTAAACCCTAGACCTTAGAAACCCTAAACCTTAAACCCTAAACCCTAAAACCTAAACCCGAAAACCTAAACACCTAGACCCTAAACCCAAAAACCTAAACCCAAAATCCCAAAACCTAAACCCTAAACCCTAGACCCTAAACCTTAAAACGCCAAACTCCAAACACTAAAACCTAAATCCTAAAACATAAACACCTAAACCCTAAACCCTAAACCCTAAACCATAAACCTTAAACCCTAAACCCTAAACCCCAAACCCTAGACACCAAAAACCCTAACGTTTAGGGTTTTGGTGTCTAGGGTTTGGGTTTAGGTTGAGGTTTAAGGTTTATGGTTAGGGTTTAGGGTTTAGGGTTTAGGTGTTTATGTTTTTAGGATTTAGGTTTAGTGTTTGGCGTTTGGCGTTTTACAAGGTTTCACGGGCTAGGGTTTAGGTTTAGGTTTTGGATTTGTGGGTTTAGGTTTTTGTGGGTTTAGGGTCTAGGGTTTATGTTTC
>NW_026651950.1:0-29545 GCF_029873635.1 Malania oleifera | reverse complement strand
AAGGCGCATTAATTTGGAAGGGGTGCGGCACGGGAGGTCAAGAGCGGGAGGCGTGGGGGGGAACAGCTTCTTTTTTCATTATTCTGAATTTTATTTTCATAAATGTTGGATTCATAAAATGTTATGTGTATTGATTCAATGATAGTAAGAGTTCTCCTATTATAGACCCTATAGGCTTTGCTATTTGTAGAGTAGCCTAAAAAGATACCTTCATCAGATTTTGCATCAAACTTTCCTAAATCATCTTTAGTGTTAAGGATGAAGCATTTGCATCCAAATACATGAAAGTAAGAGACATTAGGTTTTTTTCCTTTCCATAATTCATATGGTGTTTTATCTATACTTGATCTTATAGATACCCTATTTATAATATAACATGTTGTGTTTATAGCTTTAGCCCAAAAGTATTTAGGTAAATTATTCTCATTAAGCATAGTTCTTGCCATTTCTTGTAGAGTTCTATTTTTTCTTTCTACAACTCCATTTTGTTGTGGAGTTCTAGGTGCTGAAAAATTATGAGATATTCCATATTCATTTCAAAATTTATCGACTTCCTTGTTTTTAAACTCTTTTCCTTGGTCACTTCTAAAACTTGTTACATTATATCCCTTCTCATTTTGTAATTTCTTACATAAGAAAATTAGCATGTTACAAGCTTCATCTTTATTAGTTAGAAATAATACCCAAGTAAATCTTGAATAATCATCCACTATTAAAAAAGCATATTGTTTTCCTCCTAGGCTTAAGGTTCTAAATGGACCGAATAAGTCTAGGTGTAAAAGTTCTAGGGGTCTTTTAGTAGATATATACTTTTTCTTTTTAAAGCTGGTTTTAAATTGCTTTCCTTTTTGACATACGTCACATATCTTGTCTTTTATGAATTTGGTATTTGGTAATCCTTTTACAAGATTTTTCTTTGATAATTTGGATAATAAGTCCATGCTAGCATATCCTAACTTCCTATGTCATAGCCAACTTATATCATTCATGGTTGCCAAACAAGTTATGTTTTGAATTGTTAGATTCTCAAGATTTAAACAATAAACATTATTTATCCAAAGAGCTATAAATAAGATTTTATTTTCTTTGGGATTCTGAATAACACATTTTTCTTTCTTAAAGGTTATCTCAAACCCTTTGTCACTCAATTGGCTTGTGCTTAAAAGATTGTGTTTTAAACCTTCTACCAATAATACATTATCAATAGTAATAGAATGTTATTTACCTATTCTCCTGATGTCAATGATCTTATATTTGGCATTATCGCCGAAGGTGACATATCCTCCATCCTTTTGTTTTAGTGATGTAAACTTGGTCTTATTGCCGGTCATGTGTCTTGAACTCCCGCTGTCCAAGTACCACTTATTCGTTGATGATGTTGTCCTAAAACATACCTACAATGGAGGATTTATTCGGTTAGTTTTAGGAGCCCAAATCCTTTTAACTTTCTTTATTTTGTTGTTAGATCCATTATTGACTTTCCATTTTCCTTGTATTTTAACATACTTCCTTTTTAGTGGGCAATCAAACATTACATGACCTTTGGTCTTGCACATATGGCAAGTAGTGTGTTCATGTTTGTTGTGTGAGGAAGTGCTAGCATAGTTCTTGGCTTCCTTTACAAAATATCCCATGTATAATTTCTTATTCTTTTTGTTTGGTTTATCATTGTAACCTATTCCTTCTTTATTCCCATGTAACCTTTGTTGTCCAATCATTTTCTCAAAATTATCTTTCCCTTTAGTAAAATTATATATAATTTGTTCTTTATCTTCTACTAATTTCTTTAGTTCATTTATTTCTTGATCCTTTTTACTCAAGTTTTCTTTATGAGTTTTGCCTAATTCTTGAGTTACTTTACTTACTTCTTCCTCTAACTTCTCAATACAAGAATCTTTTTCTTCTTCAATAGTTTTAAATGATTCAAGTTGCTTCAAAAGTTCTTTATTTTGATCTTTCAAGGTTATGTTTCTTTTGGAAATTTTTATAAATCTTTTATGTAAAGAAAATAATTCAGCTTGTAATTCTTTGTATGAGAGCATACTATCACATGACTTGTCATAAGATTCATTACTAGATTCAGTTGAAGAGTAGTAGGAATTTACCTCTTCATCAATCGCCATGAAGCATACATTTTCCATCTCTTGTCCACTTGATTCGTTTTCAGTTTTTCTGGAGCTTGAGTCATCCCAAGTAGCCTTCATAGCTTCCTAATTTTCTTCTTGTCTTTCTTGAGCAAAGGGTAGTTCGGTTTGATATGTCCTGGTTTCTTACAATGATAGCATATAGGAGGTTCATTTTTACTTTTATTTTCTTTTCTACTTGATTCTACCTTTTCAGTTTTTCTTTTGTTGAACTTCTTAGGAAATCTTTTATTTCTTCTATAAAATTTTCCTAGTCTCTTAGTGATGAATGCTAATTCATCTTAATCTAAGTTACTTGATTCACTTTCTTCTTCGCTTGAGCTATGGCTTGATTCTTTTAATGAAATAGATTTCTTATGCTTTGGTTCAGGATTTCTTTCTTTTAGAGCAATTTCATAAGTAAGAAGAGATCCTATGAGTTCATCTAAGGAGGTGGTCTTAAGGTTTTTTCCTTCGGTAATTGTTGTAGCCTTAGGTTCCCATATTGAGGGAAGGCCTCTCAAAATTTTCCTAATCATTTCGTAGGTGGTATAAGTTTTTCCTAAGGCACTTAAGGAGTTAATTATGTGAGTGAATCTTACTTCATATGGACTCATCTGAATTCATTTTGAATGCTTCATATTCGCTTGTTAACATGTCTATTCTATTGTCCCTAACATCAATGGTTCCTTCATATGTGACTTCTAATTTGTCCCACATTTCTTTAGCTATTTTACAAGCCATGACCCTATTGAATTCGTTAGCGTCTAAAGCACAATACAAAGCATTTATTGCTCTTGAGTTTATTTTAAGCATCTTATAATATGGATCAATCATATCCTTTTTTTATTTTGGAATATGTTTTCCATCTATTATCTTGGTGGGAACAAGGTCTCCATCGACAACTACTTCCCATACTATCCAATCCATGTGTTTGAGCTAGATTTCCATTCTCTTTTTCCAAAATGTGTAGTTGTGTCCACAAAAGATTGGTGGACGAGTTGAGGATTGGCCCTCTCCAAAAGGAGCTATTTCTATTTTAGCCATTTAGATCTTTTTATAGCTTCTTGTTAGGAATTTGCTACAACTAGGCTCTGATACTAATTGAAATTAGGATAGCTTCCCAAAAGGGGGGGGGTGAATTGGAATTTTTAAAATTATTTCAATTTTAATTCTTTGTTTAATATTAACAACCACAACAAGTAATAAAAAAAAAAAAAACAATTCAACCACAACCAATCAAAATAATAAAAATTTTGATATTTGTCTCAATAGCCCTATAATGAATTGTAAAGCACGTTGAATTTATGTAAGCCTTGTGTTTATTCCAAACTCACAAGTCTTCTTTATGTTTAGCTTTTAAACAAAATTTCAGATTAATAAGTTTAGGTTGATCAACCAATGTAGTCCCTTTCGATTTTCGCAATCAATGCTGATCAAACCAAAAACAAATTATCCTCCGGTCTATTTAACAACTAAAAACTAAGAATTAACAATTTAAAAACATACACGCAGATTATAAGTCTTTGCTGAAAAAGTAAAGAGTAAGGAAGAAGAGAGACACAAGATTTTACGAGGTTCGGCTTATACCCAGCCTACGTCCTCGCCTTTGGAAAACCACCAAAGGATTCACAAGTTCAGTTCCGTTAACGGGTGGAACAATATAGATTACAAGCACTCCTTTTGTTAGACTAGAGCCTGCCTCTCCAAACGATATTCCCTTGTTTGGTCCAATGATTCTACAGCCCTGAATCATCTATGAATGAGAACCAAGATAAAGAAGATTTTGTGTACAAGAAAACACTCTCATAGCAGAGTAGGGTAGTACAACATTCAGGACAATGATACTTCAAAGTAATTCAAATATAAAAGAATTTGAAGCTCAATACTCAATATGGATCACCAAATATCTTCCAAAATATGAAAGATTCTAACTTTGAAAGCTTTGCTTCGGAGTTTGAATCAGTAACAACTCAGTAGTTGAACACAAGAGAGTTTGAGAGCCTTTAAGAACTTTGATTGCTTGAAAATTGCTTGGTGTATCAATCCTTTGAAGATTGGGGCTATTTATAGATGTTTAAAAGTAATTCCTTACCCCCAAAGTTTCCTTGAAGTAGTTTCCAAGTTTTTCAAAATAATAGTGTCCAAAAAATTCATTTAAAAAATCTTCCCATTGAGAGTTTTTGAACCAACGCTCGAGTGGCAGTCGCCTGCCACGACTTGGCAGTTGCCTGTTATAGAACAAACTCACAACATAGAACACTGGCAGTTGCTTGCCAGAACCAAGGCAGTCGACTGGCATGACCACTCAGGCACCTGGCATGTTCAGGTAGTCGCCCATCTTGCTACTGTCTCTTTGAAAAATCCTTTAATTAATTTGGCAGTCGCCTGCCATAATATGACAATCGCCTGGCCCTTCTCTTTTTCAAAAAAAAATTATTTTTCAAAACCCTTTCTTTTCATTGATTATAAAAGTATTCTTTAGAAATTTCAAAAAATATATTTCTGAATATCTTGAAAGCTTTAAATCAATTTATACTTGAAATTAACTTGAAGTACTTACATTTAAAACATCCTTAAAAAAATTAATCCTTTGATCTTCAATCTTGTTCTTCCATCATTTTTGAGTTTTCAGTCTTTTCTTTGAGCTTTCACCAAGTTATCTTTTATCCTCATGCTCTTCAAGATATCTTTTTAATCCATAAGCTTTATCATGCTCTTCAAGATTTCTTTTTAATCCATAAGCTTCCTCATGCTTTTGAGCTTTGTCACGTCCTTTAAGCTTTGCCTTTTTCTTGAAAAACTTTCACTTGAACCACATTAAACACATCATGATTTGTTATCATCAAAATAAGAATTGTAAGCCTTTCTAGGCCAACATAGGGTCTAAATTTTAGGGTTTAGGGTTAAGAGATTAGGGTTTAGGGTTTAGGGTTTAGGGTTTATAGTTAGGGTTTAGGGTTTATAGTTAGGGTTTCGGGTTTAGTGTTTAGGGTTTAGGGTTTAGGGTTTACGTGTTTAGGTTTTAGGGTTTAGGTTTTAGGTTTTAGGGTTTAGGGTTTAGTGTATAGGGTTTTGGGTTTACGGTTTTGGATTTAGGGTTTAGGGTTTAAAGTTTTAGGGTTTAGGGTTTAGGGTTTAGGTTTTAGGGTTTTGGGCTTAGGGTTTGGGGTTAGGGTTTAGGGTTTAGGGTTTAGGGTTTAGGGTTTAGGGTTTAGGGTTTAGGGTTTTGGATTTAGGGTTTATTGTTTAGGGTTTACGGTTTAGGGTTTAGTGTTTAGATTTTAGGGTTTAGGGTCTAGGGCTTAGGATTTAGGGTTTAGGGTTTAGGGTTTAGGGTTTAGAGTTAGGGTTTAAGGTTTTAGGGTTAAGAGTTTAGTGTTTTAGGGTTTAGGATTTTAGGGTTTAGGGTTTAGGGCCTAGGGTTAAGGTTTAGAGTTTAGTGTTTAGTGGTAAAGGTTTAGGGTTTAGGGGTTAGGTTTTAGGGTTTAGGGTTTAAGTGCTTAGGTTTCAGTGTTTCAGTTTTAGGGTTTAGGGTTCAGGGTTTAGGGTTTAAAGTTTTGGATTTAGAGTTTAGGTTTAGGGTTTAGTGTTAGTGCTTAGGGGTTAGGGTTTTAGGTTTAGGGCTTAAGGTTTAGGGTTTAGAGTTTAGGGCATAGGGTTTTGGGTTTACGGCTTAGGGTTTAGGATTTAGGGTTATTGGGTTTAGGGTTTGGGGTTACAATTTAGGGTATTGGGTTTTGGGTTTTTAGGGTATAGGATTTAGGGTTTAGGGTTTGGGGTTTAGAGTTAAGGGTTTGGGGTTAGGGTTCAAGGTTCAAGCTTTAGGGTTTAGGGTTTAGGGTTTAGGGTTTTGGATTTAGGGTTTAATGTTTAGGGTTTACGATTTATGGTTTAGTATTTAGATTTTAGGGTGTAGGGTCTAGGGCTTACGATTTAGGGTTTAGGTTTTAGGGTTTAGGGTTTAGAGTTAGGGTTTAAGATTTAGGGTTTAGGTGTTTTGGTTTTTGGGTTTTGGTTTTAGGGTTTAGGGTTTAGAATTTAGGGTTTAGGGTTTTGCATTTAGGGTTTAGGGTTTAGGGTTTAGTGTTTTAGGGTTCAAAGTTTTAGGGTTTAGGGTTTAGGGTTTTGGGTTTAGGGATTAGGGTTTTGGGTTTAGGAATTAGGGTTTAGGGTTTAGGTGTTTAGGTTTAGGGTTTGAGTTTTTGAGTTTAGGGTTTAGGATTTAGGGTTTTGGGTTTAGGGTTTAGCATTTTGGATTTAGAGTTTAGGGTTTTGGGTTAGGGATTAGGTTTTAGGGTATAGTGTTTTGGGGCCAAGGTTTAGGGTTTAGGGTCTTGGGTTGATTGTTTAGTGTTTAGGAACTAGGGTTTAGGGTTTAGGGTTTAGGATTTGGGTTTGTTGTTTAGGGTTTATGGTTTAGGGTTTAGGGTTTGGGTTTAGGTGTTTAGGTTTTAGGGTTTTGGTTTTAGGGTTTAGTGTTAGAATTGGTGTATTCCCAAGAGAGGGGGGTGAATTGGAAATTTTAAACTTTTTCTCCTAGGTGAATCTATCCAATGGTGATATATGCATGACCTCGGGTCTATCTATGCATTTTCAAAATGCGTAGATAAAATGATGTGGAAATTAAATCAAATACATCATTCACACCATAACATATATGTGCGGTAAATATAAAGTACAGAAATATAAACAAGGCACATGATATGTTATCGGGGTTTGGCCAACTGTGCCTACGTCCCTGCCTCTAAGTTGCAAGCTTGAGGATTCCACTAATAGCTCACTTAAGGGTGGAGCGGCACCATTTATAACCAGGTCAAATTAACACAACGTTGACCTCAACCTTAACTAGGTCAATTAGCGGTGCTGACATTAACCTACACACCATAACAAGACGATGCACCTAGCTTTCCTAACCGGGTCTAAGTCAATCCGGGACTATTCTAGGGCTAGTCTCCCTTTTTAGGCCCGTGCCTGGAAATACAACAGATGTGTATTACAATCAAATGGTACAATGATTGTGCTTTCGTGTAAAGCAGATATGTACCCAAATGTGTGCAATAACAAACACCACAATATAATTCAATATGTAAGCTCAGTGTGGTCTAGATAGTTCAACTCTCAAAGATGTTTTCTATTAGTGTAATACTTACGTGAGAGTGTCAAACAAGCAATCTTTGTGTCACAAGATATTTTCAATATAATAGTTCACACAAAGATACTAGCAAGACAATATATATATATATATATATATATATATACACATATGTATATTTCAATGAGCGGGTTTTCTCAATCATATGATGCTCCAGTAATATATATGCTCGGTTTGCAAAAGATATTCAATCTTTGTATTTAGCAAAGGATATGTGAGTTGATGAATATTGCAACAAAGATTTTATCACACAAACAAATATCTCTTCAAATGTTTTTCAAGATAAAAGCATAATAGATATTTGAAAATGTTTGAGAAGTTTTTGCAAACCAAAACAAATACAAACTTCTTGAGATATTGCAATGAGTGTGCAATACTCAGAAGTTTTATAAAAGCCTTCTTAGGAGAGACTTATTAACAAAGTCCCCTAAGAATACTAAGGTTTAGCTCTCAGTAGAATCAGATCAATCAAACAAGGTAAGGAGAGCAAACTTATGAAAACAAACACTCAATCCACTTACAAATGATGTAGGCACTAATGAACGATAAGCATGAGTGAATGAGGCTCAAGAATGAGTAGTATAGGCTTTTGAGTTTTCATAGAATGCTCCTCTAATCAAAGTGGCTAATCCATACTTCATTTTCACAAATGATCTCAAATATATAGGCATAGGAGAAAATATGACCGTTGGGGACCTATTGGGTATTATTAAGAAAGTTTAATGACGTTTTTAGCATTTTAATCATGTTTAAAAAATATTTAACTGCGGTAAAAATCAGGGCAACCCGAGAGGTCCGGTCGACCATAAATGTTTCGGTCGACCAAGTCCATATGGTTCAGTCGACTAGGGGAATTTTGAACTAAGGGCTCGGTCGACCAGGGAGGGCGATTTTTTAATTTTTTGAGGTTCGGTCGACCAGGCCATTTTGAACTGGCTGGATCGATCGACCAGACCGCTGGGATTTCTCCCGAGGACCCTCGGTCGACCAGGTAGTTGGAATACAAAAAGGGTTCGGTCGACCAGATGGTCAAAATGTTGATCCAGGGAAGTTTCAGTCAACCGAGGCTTTTTGAACTGCATAGGTTCGGTCGACCAGGACCTTGGTCAATAGTTGACCCAGGTCTGGTTCGGTCGACCAAGCCAAAATGAACTGATTTGGTTGGTCGACCGAAAGTGTACCATGTGTGCATTTCAGTCTAGTTTTGAAACATACAAACCCTATTCAAGTGCCTAATAAACATAGGTGCAAATGTGAGTATCCTAGGGTCACTTGGGGTTCAATTTGAAGACACCAAAAAAGTCCGGTGTTGGTCGACCGAAGGGAAAATCCTAAGGTCTTTCTAAGGTCATTTCTCACTCACAGTTTGTTTGAGCTTACGTATTTATCATGCATGTGATGTGTGTGAGCTTATTACAAACCAGAGCCCCACTTACTATTACAGACCATTTAAATGAAATATATTACAATATTGAATAAAAATTGGTCTTTAGGCTTTACTTGCTTTGTGCCCATCTTGACCTTAACAATCTTAGTTCCTGCACAAAACCTCAAACACCCATTAGATACAAAGATTATTTGTCACAATTAAAACTTGGTGTGACCGATAAGGTTAACAATCTCCCCCTTTTTAATGATGACAAATACAACACGCAAAAGTATAGCGATAAACCAAAGAAGGCTCCCCCTCACAATATGCACCTAATGTATTTAAACAAGCCTAGGGCTTAGGATTTAGGGTTTAGGTTTTAGGGTTTAGATTTTAGGGTTTAGGGTATAGGACTTAGGGCTTAGGGTTTAGGGCTTAAGGTTTTGGATTTACGGTTTAGGCTTTAGGGTTAGGAATTAGGGTTTAGGGTTTAGGGTTTAGGGTCTTGGGTCTATATTTTAGTGTTTAGGGTTTTGGGTTTTAGGGTTAAAGGTTCAGGGTTTCGGGTTAAGGGATTAACGTTTAGGGTTTAGGGTTTAGTGTTTTGGGTTTAGGGTTTCGGGTTTAGGTGTTTAGGTTTTAGGATTTAGGTTTTAGGGTTTAGGGTTTATGGTTTAGTGTATAGGGTTTTGGGTTTATGGTTTTAGATTTAGGGTTTAGGGTTTAGGGTTTAAGGTTTAGGGTGTTAGGGTTTAGGGTTTAGGGTTTAGGATTTAGGGTCTAGGGTTTATGATTTAGTGTTTAGGGTTTAGGGTTTAGGTGTTTAGGTTTTAGGGTTTAGAGTCTAGGGTGTAAAGTTTAGGGTTTAGGGTTTAGGGTTTAGGGTTTGGAGCTTAGGGTTTAGAGTTAGGGTTTAGGGTTTACTGTTTAGGGTTTATGGTTTAGGGTTTAGGGTTTATTGTTTAGGGCTTAGGGTTTAGGGTTTAGTGTTTAGATTTTAGGGTTTCGGGTCTAGGGCTTAGGATTTAGGGTTTAGGTTTTAGGGTTTACGGTTTAGTGTTTAGAGATAGGGTTTAGGGTTTAAGGTTTAGGGCTTTGGATTTAGGATTTTGGGTTTAGGGTTTGGGGTTAGGGTTTAGGGTTCAGGCTTTAGGGTTTCGGGTTTAGGGTTTAGGGTTTAAGGTTTTGGATTTAGGGTTTATTGTTTAGGGTTTACGATTTAGGGTTTAATGTTTAGATTTTAGGGTTTAGGGTCTAGGGCTTAGGATTTAGGGTTTAAGGTTTTGGGTTTTGGGTTTTGGGTTTTGAGTTAGGGTTTAGGGTTTAGAGTTTAGGTGTTTAGGTTTTTGGGTTTTGGTTTTAGGGTTTAGGGGTTAGGGTTTGGGGTTTAGGGTTTTGGGTTTTGGATTTAGGGTTTAGGGTTTAGGGTTTAAGGCTTTTGGGTTTTGGGTTTTGTGTTTTAGGGTTCAGGGTTTTAGGGTTTAGAGCTTAGTGTTTAGGGTTAGGGTTTATGGTTTAGTGTTAAGTGTTTAGGATTTAGGGTTTAGGGTTTAGGGTTGAGGGTTTTGGTGTTTAGGTTTTAGGGTTTAGGATTTAGGGTTTTGGATATAGGATTTAGGGTTTAGGGTTTAGGGTTTTGGATTTACGATTTAGGCTTTAGTTTTAGGAATTAGGGTTTAAGGTTTAGGGTTTAATGTTTAAGGTTTAGGGTTTAGGGGCTAGGGTTTATGGTTTAGGGTTTTGGGTCTATATTTTAGCATTTAGGGTTTTAGGTTTTAGGGTTTAGGGTTTTAGGGTTTAGGGTTTTGCGTTTAGGGTTTTAGGGTTTTGGGTTTAGGGTTTACGGTTTTGTGTTTAGTATTTAGGGTTTAGGGTTTTGGGTTTAAGGTTTAGGGTTTATGGTTTAAGGCTTTGGGTTTAGGGTTTAGTGTTTAGTATTTAAGGTTTAGGGTTTAGGGTTTAGGGTTTAGGGTTTAGGGTTTTGGCTTTACGGCTTAGGGTTTAGGGTTTAGGGTTTAGGGTGTAGGTGTGTAGGTTTTAGGGTTTAGGGTTTTTGATTTAGGGTTTGGTGTTTAGGGTTTGGGGTTTTGGATTTTGGGTTTCGGGTTTAGGGTTAGGGATTAGGGTTTAGGGTGTAGGGTTTAGGGATTTGGGGTTAGGGTTTAGGGTTTAAGGCGTAGGTGTTTAGGTTTTAGGGTTTTGGGTTTTGGGTTTTGGGTTTAGGGTTTAGGGTTTAGGGTTTAGGGTTTAGGGTTTTGGGTTTAGGGTTTAGGGTTTAGGGTTAGGGATTAGGGATTTGGGTTTAGGGTTTTCGGTTTAGGGTTCAGGGTTTTGGGTTTGGGTGTTTAGGTTTTAGTGTTTAGGTTTTAGGGTTATTGATCCAATGGTTGAGATCAATCTTAAGGGTAATATACTATATATTCTGAATATCTAAACCCTAGAACATAGGTTAGACATACAAGAACGAGAGGAACACACATTGTTGAAGACGTTGAAAATTTGCTTCTAGTGCTATGCGATTGCCTACACTTCAATCTCTAATCTTCAAGCTTGGGCAAATCAACTCAGATTCTCAAAGGGAACTTGTTTACTCAACTGTACTTCAATCTAGTTTTGAGGTTGTTATTATTCTTTAGAACTTCTCATCTCATCTCATTACGTGTTCTTGACTATCATTAGAAAAGTTTTGATCTTGAGTGTGCATATTTGTATAAAAATTGATTTTTGAAAAGATCATTACTTGAGAAAACTTATTTATCTTGGTTGATTGATTTTTGATTCAAGTGGGTGTTTTCTAAAGGAACTATAATTTAGTTATATTAACGCTTGATTAAATATCCTTGGTACTTATCACTATACATCTAATTGAGGGATATTTTCTGAAAAATAATATACTCAGTTTGTGATTGAATACTTGAAATAAAACTTTGTGATTTTGATTGATTTAATATTCAAGACAAAGTTTTTTGTTAACAAGTTCACTTCAAATATATTTGTGCATTTTTGCAAAGTGAATCAAGAACCCTAGTATACTCCAAAACCTTTTAAATATATCTATACTTGGGAGTTTTGGTTAAATAGGGGTTTGTGTGTTGAAGCATATCATACATAAAACGATTGTATCATTTTTCATACATTCATGAGCTTCAAGTTATATCATATGTTAATGTATTAGGATTTTGAATTGTACTCACCAGCTTTTGTTAGAAGCATTGTTTTGAGTGTTAATTTTCAGATTCTATTGTATACACGGTTCGGTGTGTGAACCGGTGTGTGAGGAGAGAGTTGTATCTCTTGTAAGCAGCGAAGTAGGAGGAAGTTGTGCCTCTTGTAAGCAGCGGATTGTAAAGGAAGCTCCGTCCCACTTTAAGGAGCAGGGTTTTAGTGAATCCTTGAGTGGTTGCTCAAGGCGAGGACGTAGGCCAAGTCGGCTGAACCTCGTAAAACTGTGTTTGTCTTCTCTCTTCCCTTCACTCTTTATTTTCAGCATTGCATTTAAATTGTGAATATTGCATGCATAGATAAGATAGTCTTACACTTAAGTAATTGAGTAACAAGAATTTATTGGTAAATATAAAAGAAGGGTTTAAGCGGTAAATAAGTGTCAAAGATTTTTTAAATACCCAATTCACCCCCCCTCTTGGGATTACACCTGATTCAATAGTTTTGGATTTAGGGTTTAGGATTTAGGGTTTCGGGTTTTAGGGTTTAGAGTTTAGTGTTTTAGGGTTTAGGGTTTTAGTATTTAGCATTCAGGGTTTAGGGTTAGGGTTTAGGGTTTAGTTTTTAGGGTCTAGGGTTTAACTTTTAGTTTTTAGGATTTTAGGTTTTAGTGTTTAGGTTTTAGGGTTTAGGGTTTAGGGTTTAGGGTTTAGGGTTTAGGGTTTTGGATTTAGGGTTTAGGGTTTACGATTTACGGTTTAGTGTTTAGTATTTAGGGTTTTGGGTTTTGGGTTTTGGGTTTAGGGTTTAAGGTTTAGGGTTTAGGGTTTAGAGTTTAGGGTTTAGGGTTTATGGTTTAGAGCTTAGGATTTAGGGTTTAGAGTTTAGGGTTTATGGTTTTAGGCTTTAGGGTTTAGGGTTTAGGGTTTAGGGTTATAGTGTTTAGGGTTTAGGATTTAGGATTTAGGGTTTAGGGTTTAGGGTTTAGGATTTAGGGTTATTGGGTTTAGGGTTTAGAATTTCGGGTTTAGGGTTTAGGGGTTGGTGCTAGTACTTTGGGTTAGTGTTTAGGGTTTAGCGTTTACGATTTTTGGGGTCTAGGGTTTCGGGTTTAGGGTTTATGGTTTAGGGGTTACAGTTTAGGTGTTTTGGTTTTAGGGTTTAGGGTTTAGCGTTTAGGGTTTTGGGGTTTAGGTTTTAGGGTTTTGGGTTTTTAAGACCTAGGGTTTAGGGCTTAGGGTTTAGGGTGTTAGGGTATAGGGTTAGGGTTTATGGTTTAGTGTTTAGAGTTTAGGGTTTAGGGTTTAGGGTTTAGGTGTTTAGGTTTTAGGGTTTAATTTTTAGGGTTTAGGGTTTAGGGTTTAGGGTTTTGGATTTAGAGTTTAGGGTTTAGGATTTAGTGTTTTAGGGTTTTAGGTTTAGTGTTTTGAGGTTTAGGGTTTTATGGTTTAGGGTTTAGGGTTTAGGGTTAGGGTTTAGGGTTTAGTGTTTAGGGTTTAGGATTTAGGGTTTAGGGTTTAGGGTTTAGGTGTTTAGGTTTTAGTGTTTAGGTTTTGGGGTTTAGGTGTTTAGGTTTTAGGGTTTAATTTTTAGGGTTTAGGGTTTAGGGTTTAGGGTTTTGGATTTAGAGTTTAGGGTTTAGGATTTAGTGTTTTAGGGTTTTAGGTTTAGTGTTTTGAGGTTTAGGGTTTTATGGTTTAGGATTTAGGGTTTAGGGTTAGGGTTTAGGGTTTAGTGTTTAGGGTTTAGGATTTAGGGTTTAGGGTTTAGGGTTTAGGTGTTTAGGTTTTAGTGTTTAGGTTTTGGGGTTTAGGGATTAGTGTTTAAAGTTTAGGGTGTAGGGTTTAGGGTTTCATGTTTAGGGTTTAGGGTTATTGGGTTTAGGGTTTAGGATTTCGAGTTTAGGGTTTAGGGGTTGGTGCTAGTGTTTTGGGTTACGGTTTAGGGTTTAGCGTTTAGGGTTTTTGGGGCTAGGGTTTTGGATTTAGGCTTTATGGTTTAGGGTTTAAGCTTTAGGGTTTCGGGTCAGGGCTTAGGGTTTAGTGTTTAGGGTTTATGGTTTAGCGTTTAGGGTTTAGGGCTTAGGGTTTAAATGTTTTGGTTTTAGGGTTTAAGGTTTAGTATTTAGTGTTTTGGCGTTTAGGTTTTAGGGTTTAGGGTTTTTAAGGTCTAGGGTTTAGGGTTTCGGGTTTAGGGTGTTAGGGTTTAGAGTTAGGGTTTAGTTTTTAGGGTTTTGGGTTTTGGTGTTTAGGTTTTAGGGTTTGAGTTTCAGGTTTTAGGGTTTTGGTTTTAGGGTTTAGGGTTTTAGATTTACGATTTAGGGTTTAGGGTTTAGGGTTTTAGGGTTTAAAGTTTAGTGTATTAGGGTTTAAGGTTTTTGGGTTTAGTGTTTATGGTTTAATGTTATGGTTTAGGGTTTAGTGATTAGGGTTTACGGTTTTTGGTTTAGGGTTTAGGGTTTAGGGTTTAGGTTTTTAGGTTTTAGTGTTTAGGTTTTAGGGTTTAGGGATTAGTGTTTAGGGTGTAGGGTTTTGGAATTAGTGTTTAGTATTTTGGGTTTAGGGTTTAGGGTTTTGTGTTTTGGGTTTGGGGTTTTGGATTTAGGGTTTAGGGTTTAAGGTTTAGGGTTTAGGGTTTTAGGGTTTAGAGTTTAGTGTTTTAGGGTTTATGGTTTTAGGGTTTAGGGTTTAGGGTTTAGGGCTAGGGTTTAGGGTTTAGTGTTTAGGGTTTAGGGTTTAGGGTTTAGGGTTTAGGTGTTTAGGTTTTAATGTTTAGGGTTTAGGGTTTAGGGTTTAGGGTTTTGGGTTTTGGATTTAGGGTTTAGGGTTTATGGTTTAGTGTTTAGTATTTTGGGTTTAGGGTTTAGGGTTTAGGGTTTTGGATTTAGGATTTAGGGTTTAGGGTTTAGGGTTTTAGGGTTTAGAGTTTAGTGTTTTAGGGTTTAGGGTTTTAGGGTTTAGGGTTTAGGGTTTAGGGTTTAGGGTTAGGGATTAGGGTGTAGTGTTTGGTGTTTAGGGTTTACGGTTTTGGCTTTAGGGTTTAGGTGTCTAGGTTTTAGTGTTTAGGTCTTAGGGTTTAGCGATGAGCGTTTTGGGTTTAGGGTTTTGGCTTTAGGGTTTAGGGTTAATGGTTTAGTGTTTAGTATTTTGGGTTTAGGGTTTAGGGTTTTGGGTTTTGGGTCAAAGGTATAGGGTTTATGGTTTAGGGCTTAAGGTTTAGGGTTTAGGGTTTTAAGGTTTAGGGTTTAAGGTTTAGGGTTTAAGGTTTAGGGTTTAGGGTTATAAGGTTTAGGTTTATAATGTTTAGGGTTTAGGGTTTACGGTTTAGGTGTTTAGGTTTTAGTTTTTAGGTTTTAGGGTTTAGGGTTTAGGGCTTAGGGTTGTGTGTTTAGGGTTTAGGGCTTTCGGATTTTGGGTTTCGGGTTTAGGATTTTCGATTTATTATTTAGTATTTAGGGTTTAGGGTTTAGGTTTTTGGGTGTTGGGTTTAAGGTTTAGGCTTTAGGGTTTGGGGTTTAGGATTTTGGGTTTAAGGTTTAGGGTTTATTGTTTAGAGCTTAGGGTTTAGGGTTTCGGGTTTAATGGTTTTGGGCTTAGAGTTTAGGGTTCAGGGTTATAGTGTTTAGGGTTTAGGGTTTAGGGTTTTGGGTTATTGGGTTTAGGGTTTAGGAATTCGTGTTTGAGGTTTGGGAGTTGGTGCTAGGGTTTTGCGTTAGGGTTTAGCGTTTAGGGTTTTTGAGGTCTAGGGTTTAGGGTTTAGGGATTATGGTTTAGGGTTTAGGGTTTTGGTATTAGGGTTTCGGGTTAAGGTTTAGGGTTTAGTGTTTTGGGTTTACGGTTTAGGGTTTAGGGTTTAGGGTTTAGGTGATTGGGTTTTAGGGTTTAGGTTGTAAGGTTTAGGGTTTAGGGTTTAGGTTTTAGGGTTTACGATTTTGGGGTTTAGGTTTTAGGGTTTAGGGTTTTTTAATTTTGGGTTTAGGGTTTAAGGTTTAGGCTTTAGGGCTTGGGTTTTAGGGTTTAGGGTTTTAGGGTTTAGGGCTTAGGGTTTAGGGTTTAGGGTTTAGGGTTATAGTGTTTAAAGTTTAGGGTGTAGGGTTTAGGGTTTAGGGTTTCATGTTTAGGGTTTAGGGTTATTGGGTTTAGGGTTTAGGATTTCGAGTTTAGGGTTTAGGGGTTGGTGCTAGTGTTTTGGGTTACGGTTTAGGGTTTAGCGTTTAGGGTTTTTGGGGCTAGGGTTTTGGATTTAGGCTTTATGGTTTAGGGTTTAAGCTTTAGGGTTTCGGGTTAGGGCTTAGGGTTTAGTGTTTAGGGTTTATGGTTTAGCGTTTAGGGTTTAGGGCTTAGGGTTTAAATGTTTTGGTTTTAGGGTTTAAGGTTTAGTATTTAGTGTTTTGGCGTTTAGGTTTTAGGGTTTAGGGTTTTTAAGGTCTAGGGTTTAGGGTTTAGGGTTTAGGGTGTTAGGGTTTAGAGTTAGGGTTTAGTGTTTAGGGTTTTGGGTTTTGGTGTTTAGGTTTTAGGGTTTAAGTTTCAGGTTTTAGGGTTTTGGTTTTAGGGTTTAGGGTTTTGGATTTACGATTTAGGGTTTAGGGTTTAGGGTTTTAGGGTTTAGAGTTTAGTGTATTAGGGTTTAAGGTTTTTGGGGTTAGTGTTTATGGTTTAATGTTAGGGTTTAGGGTTTAGTGTTTAGGGTTTACGGTTTTTGGTTTAGGGTTTAGGGTTTAGGGTTTAGGGTTTAGGTTTTTAGGTTTTAGTGTTTAGGTTTTAGGGTTTAGGGATTAGTGTTTAGGGTGTAGGGTTTTGGATTTAGTGTTTAGTATTTTGGGTTTAGGGTTTAAGGTTTTGTGTTTTGGGTTTGGGGTTTTGGATTTAGGGTTTAGGGTTTAAGGTTTAGGGTTTAGGGTTTTAGTGTTTAGAGTTTAGTGTTTTAGGGTTTATGGTTTTAGGGTTTAGGGTTTAGGGTTTAGGGCTAGGGTTTAGGGTTGAGTGCTTAGGGTTTAGGGTTTAGGGTCTAGGGTTTAGGTGTTTAGGTTTTAATGTTTAGGGTTTAGGGATTACTGTTTAGGGTTTTGGGTTTTGGATTTAGGGTTTAGGGTTTATGGTTTAGTGTTTAGTATTTTGGGTTTAGGGGTTAGGGTTTAGGGTTTTGGATTTAGGATTTAGGGTTTAGGGTTTAGGGTTTTAGGGTTTAGAGTTTAGTGTTTTAGGGTTTAGGGTTTTAGGGTTTAGGGTTTAGGGTTTAGGGTTTAGGGTTAGGGATTAGGGTTTAGTGTTTAGTGTTTAGAGTTTACGGTTTTGGGTTTAGGGTTTAGGTGTCTAGGTTTTAGTGTTTAGGTCTTAGGGTTTAGCGATGAGCGTTTTGGGTTTAGGGTTATGGCTTTAGGGTTTAGGGTTAATGGTTTAGTGTTTAGTATTTTGGGTTTAGGGTTTAGGGTTTTGGGTTTTGGGTCAAAGGTATAGGGTTTATGGTTTAGGGCTTAAGGTTTAGGGTTTAGTGTTTAGGGTTTAGGGTTTAGGGTTTAAGGTTTAGGGTTTAAGGTTTAGGGTTTAGGGTTATAAGGTTTAGGTTTATAATGTTTAGGGTTTAGGGTTTACGGTTTAGGTGTTTAGGTTTTAGTTTTTAGGTTTTAGGGTTTAGGGTTTAGGGTTTAGGGCTTAGCGTTGTGTGTTTAGGGTTTAGGGCTTTCGGATTTTGGGTTTCGGGTTTAGGATTTTCGATTTATTATTTAGTATTTAGGGTTTAGGGTTTAGGTTTTTGGGTGTTGGGTTTAAGGTTTAGGCTTTAGGGTTTGGGGTTTAGGATTTTGGGTTTAAGGTTTAGGGTTTATTGTTTAGAGCTTAGGGTTTAGGGTTTCGGGTTTAATGGTTTTGGGCTTAGAGTTTAGGGTTCAGGGTTATAGTGTTTAGGGTTTAGGGTTTTGGGTTTTGGGTTTTGGGTTATTGGGTTTAGGGTTTAGGAATTCGTGTTTGGGGTTTGGGAGTTGGTGCTAGGGTTTTGCGTTAGGGTTTAGCGTTTAGGGTTTTTGAGGTCTAGGGTTTAGGGTTTAGGGATTATGGTTTAGGGTTTAGGGTTTTGGTATTAGGGTTTCGGGTTAAGGTTTAGGGTTTAGTGTTTTGGGTTTATGGTTTAGGGTTTAGGGTTTAGGGTTTAGGTGATTGGGTTTTAGGGTTTAGGTTGTAAGGTTTAGGGTTTAGGTTTTAGGGTTTACGATTTTGGGGTTTAGGTTTTAGGGTTTAGGGTTTTTTAGGTCTAGGGTTTAGGGTTTAGGGGTTAGGGTTTGGGCTTATAGTGTTTAGGGTTTAGGGTTATTGGGTTTAGGGTTTAGGATTTTGGGTTTAGGGTTTACGGCTTGGTGCTAGTTTTTTGGGTTAGGGTTTAGGGTTTAGCGTTTATGATTTTGGGGTCTAGGGTTTCGGGTTTAAGGTTTATGGTTTAGGGGTTACTGTTTAGGTATTTTGGTTTTAGTGTTTAGGGTTTAGCATTTAGGGTTTTGAGGTTTAGGATTTTTAAGACCTAGGGTTTAGGGTTTAGGGTTTAGGGTGTTAGGGTTTAGAGTTAGGGTTTATGGTTTAGTGTTTAGAGTTTAGGGTTTAGGGTTTAGGGTTTAGGTGTTTAGGTTTTAGTGTTTAATTTTTAGGGTTTACAGTTTAGGGTTTAGGGCTTTGGATTTAGGGTTTAGGGTTTAGGGTTTAGTGTTTTAGGGTTTAGAGATTGGTGTTTTGGGGTTTAGGGTTTTTTTGTTTAGGGTTTAGGGTTTAGGGTGAGGGTTTAGGGTTTAGTGTTGAGGGTTTAGGATTTAGGGTTTAGGGTTTAGGGTTTAGGGTTTAGGTGTTTAGGTTTTAGTGTTTGGGTTTTGGGGTTTAGGGATTAGGGTTTAAGTTTTAGGGTTTTGGATTTAGGGTTTACGATTTACGGTTTAGTGTTTTCTATTTAGGGTTTAGGGTTTAGGGTTTATGCTTTTGGGTTTTGGGTTTAATGTTTAGGGTTTAGGGTTTGGGGTTTAGGGTTTAGGTTTAAGGTTTAGGGTTTATGGTTTTGGGTTTTAGGGTTTTAGGGTTTAGGGTTTAGGGTTTAGGGTTATAGTGTTTAGGGTTTAGGGTTTAGGGTTTAGGGTTTACGTGTTTAGGTTTTAGTGTTTAGGTTTAAGGGTTTAGGGTTTAGGGTTTAGCGTTCAGTCTTTAGGGTTTAGGGTTTTTGATTTAAGGTTTAGGGTTTAAGGTTTATGATTTAGGGTTTAGGGTTTAGGGTTTTTGGGTTTATGGTTTTTGGGTTTATGGTTTAAGGTTTAGGCTTTAGGGCTTGGCTTTTAGCGTTTAAGGTTTTTGGGGCTAAGGTTTTGGATGTAGGCTTTATGGTTTAGGGTTTAGTGTTTCGGTTTACGGTTTAGTGTTTAGGGTTTACGGTTTAGCATTTAGGATTTAGGGCTTAAGGTTTAAATGTTTTGGTTTTAGGGTTTAAGGTTTAGTATTTAGGGTTTTGGCGTTTAGGTTTTAGGGTTTAGAGTTTTTAAGGTATAGGGTTTAGGGTTTAGGGTGTTAGGGTTTAGAGTTAGGGTTTAGTGTTTAGGGTTTAAAGTTTAAGGTTTTGGGTTTTGGTGTTTAGATTTTAAGTTTTAAGTTTCAGGTTTTAGGGTTTTGGGTTTAGGATTTTGGGTTTTGGATTTAGGGTTTAGGGTTTAGGGTTTAGGGTTTTAGGGTTTAGGGTTTAGGGTTTTAGGGTTTTCGGTTTAGGGTTTAGGGTTTAGGGTTTAGGTTTTTAGGTTTAGTGTTTAGGTTTTAAGGTTTAGGGTTTTGGATTTAGTGTTTAGTATTTTGGGTTTAGGGTTTTGGGTTTTGTGTTTTGGGTTTAGGGTTTTGGATTTAGGGTTTAGGGTTTAGGGTTTAGGGTTTGGGGTTAGGGTTTAGGGTTTAGTGCTTGGGGTTTAGGGTTTAGGGTTTAGGGTTAGAGATTAGGGTTTCGAGTTTTATGGTTTAGGGCTTAGAGTTTAGGGTTCAGGGTTATAGTGTTTAGCGTTTAGGGTTTAGGGTTATTGGGTTTAGGGTTTAGGAATTCGTGTTTGGGGTTTAGGAGTTGATGCTAGGGTTTTGGGTTAGGGTTTAGAGTTGAGGGTTTTTGGGGTCTAGGGTTTTGGGTTTAGGGATTATGGTTTAGGGTTTAGGGTTTCGGGTTAAGGTTTAGGGTTTAGTGTTTTGGGTTTACGGCTTAGGGTTTAGGGTTTAGGGTTTAGGTGTTTAGGTTTTAGGGTTTAGGTTGTAACGTTTAGGGTTTAGGTTTTAGGGTTTATGATTTTGGGGTTTACGTTTTAGGGTTTAGGGTTTTTTATGTCTAGGGTTTAGGGTTTGTGGTTATAGTGTTTAGGGTTTAGGGTTTAGGGTTATTGGGTTTAGGGTTTGGGATTTCGGGTTTAGGGTTTAGGGGTTGGTGCTAGTTTTTTGGGTTAGGGTTTGGGGTTTAGTGTTTACGATTTTTGGGGTCTAGGGTGTCTGGTTTCGTGTTTATGGTTTAGGGGTTACGGTTTAGGTGTTTTGGTTTTAGGGTTTAGGGTTTAGTGTTTAGGGTTTTGGGGTTTAGGTTTTAGGGTTTAGGGTTTTTAAGACCTATGGTTTAGGGCTTAGGGTTTGGGGTTAACGGTGTTAGGGTTTAGAGTTAAGGTTTATGGTTTAGTGTTTGGAGTTTAGGGGATTAGGGTTTATGGTTTAGTGTTTTAAGGTTTAAAGTTTCGTGTTTTGGGGTTTAGGGTTTTATTGTTTAGGGTTTAGGGTTTAGGGTGAGGGTTAGGGTTTAGGGTTTAGGGTTTAGGGTTTAGGGTTTAGGGTTTAGGGTTTAGGTGTTTAGGTTTTCGTGTTGAGGTTTTGGGGTTTTGGGATTATGGTTTAGGATATAGGGTTTTGGATTTAGGGTTTACGGTTTACGGTTTAGTGTTTTGTATTTAGGGTTTAGGGTTTAGGGTTTATGGTTTTGGGTTTAGGGTTTAATGGGTTTAGGGTTTAGGGTTTGGGTTTAAGGTTTTGGGTTTATGGTTTAGGGCTTAGGGGTTAGGGTTTAGGGTTTAGGGTTTAGGGTTTTTGGGTTTAGGGTTGAGAGTTTAGGGTTTAGGGTTTAAGGTTTAAGGTTATTGGGTTTAGGATTATAGTGTTTAGGGTTTTGGGTTTTGGGTTTAGGGTTTAGGTATTTAGGTTTTAGTGTTTAGGTTTTAGGGTTTAGGGTTTAGCATTCTGTGTTTAGGGTTTAGGGTTTAGGGTTTTTGTTTTAGGGTTTAGGGTTTAGGGTTTACGATTTAGTGTTTAGTATTTAGGGTTTAGGGTTTAAGGTTTTTTGGTTTTGGGTTTAGGGTTTAAGGTTTAGGCTTTAGGGCTTGGGGTTTAGGGTTTAGGGTTTAGGGTTATAGTGTTTAAAGTTTATGGTGTAGGGTTTAGGGTTTAGGGTTTCGGGTTCAAGGTTTAGAGTTATTGGTTTTAAGGTTTAGGATTTCGAGTTTAGGGTTTAGGGGTTGGTGCTAGGGTTTTGGGTTAGGGTTTAGGGTTTAGCGTTTAGGGTTTTTGGGGGTAGGGTTTTGGATTTAGGCATTATGGTTTAGGGTTTAGAGTTTACGGTTTAGGGTTTAGTGTTTCAGGTTAGGGTTTAGGGTTTAGTGTTTAGGGTTTACCGCTTAGCATTTAGGATTTAGGGCTTAGGGTTTAAATGTTTTTGTTTTAGGGTTTAAGGTTTAGTATTTAGGGTTTTGGCCTTTAGGTTTTAGGGTTTAGGGTTTTTAAGGTCTAGGGTTTAGGGTTTTTAAGGTCTGGGGTTTAGGGTTTAGGGTGTTTGGGTTTAGAGTTAGGGTTTAGTGTTTAGGGTTTAAAGTTTAGCGTTTTGGGTTTTGGTGTTTAGGTTTTAGGGTTTAAGTTTCAGGTTTTAGGGTTTTGGGTTTAGGGTTTTGGGCTTTGGATTTAGGGTTCAGGGTTTAGGGTTTTAGGGTTTAAAGTTTAGTGTTTTAGGGTTTAGGGTTTTTGGGTTTAGTGTTTAGGGTTTAGGGTTAGGGTTTAGGGTTTACTGTTTAGTGTTTAGGGTTTTCGGTTTAGGGTTTAGGGTTTAGGGTTTAGGTTTTTAGATTTTAGTGTTTAGGTTTTAGGGTTTAGGGATTAGATTTTAGGGTTTAGGGTTTTGGATTTAGTGTTTAGTATTTTGGGTTTAGGGTTTAGGGTTTTGTGTTTTGGGTTTAGGGCTTTCGATTTATGGTTTAGGGTTTAGGGTTTAGGGTTTTAGGGTTTAAAGTTTTGTGTTTTAGGGTTTAAGGTTTTAGGGTTTAGGGTTTAGGGTTAGGGTTTAGGGTTTTTTAGGGTTAGGGTTAATTAGGGTTTAGGGGTTTAGGGTTAGGGTTAGGGTTTAGGTTTAGGGTTAGGGTTTAGGGTTTTTGTTGTTGGTTTGGGTTTAGGGTTAGGGTTGTGGTTAGGTTTGGTTTATGGTAGGGTTTAGGGTTTAGGGTTTTAGGGTTTAGTGTTTTAGGGTTTAGGGTTTTAGGGTTTAGGGTTTTAGGGTTAGGGATTAGGGTTGAGTGTTTTGTTTAGCGTTTAGGGTTTACGGTTTAGGGTGTAGGGTTTTGGGTTTAGGGTTTAGGGTTTAGGGTTTGGTGTCTGGTAGGTAGTTAGGGTTATGGTTTTAGGGGTTTAGGTTTAGGTTTCGGGTTTCGGGTTAAGGTTTAGGGTTTAGTGTTTTGGGTTCACGGTTTAGGGTTTAGGGTTTAGGGTTTAGGTGTTTAGGTTTTAGGGTTTAGGTTTTAAGGTTTAGGGTTTAGGTTTTAGGGTTTTCGATTTTGGGAATTAGGTTTTAGGGTTTAGGGTTTTTTAGGTCTAGGGTTTAGGGTTTTGTTTGTTAGGGTTTAGAGTTAGGTTTTAGGGTTTAGGGTTTAGGGTTTTGGTGTCTAGGTTTAGGTTTTAGGGATTATGGTTTAGGGTTTTGGGTTTAGGTTTAGGGTTTCGGGTTAAGGTTTAGGGTTTAGTGTTTTGGGTTCACGGTTTAGGGTTTAAGGTTTAGGGTTAAGGTGTTTAGGTTTTAGGGTTTAGGTTTTAAGGTTTAGGGTTTAGGTTTTAGGGTTTTACGATTTTGGGTATTCGGTTTTGGGTTTGGTTTTTTAAGGTCTAGGGTTTAGGGTTTAGGGTTTTAGGGTTTTGTGTGTTAGGATTTAGGAGTAGGGTTTAGGGGTTACTGGTGTTATGTTTTTGGGGTTTAGAGTTTGTGTTTCTGGGTTTAGGGTTTTAGGGGTTTACGGTGAGGGTTAGGGTTTAGGGTTTAGTGTTTAGGGTTCAGGGTTTTGGATTTCGAGTTTAGGGTTTAGTGTTTAGGGTTTATGGTTAGGGGTTAGTGTTTATGTTTTTGTGTTTAGTTTTTAGAGTTTAGGGATTAGGGTTTAAGGTTTAGGGTTTTGGATTTAGGGTTTAGGGTTTACGGTTTAGTGTTTAGTATTTTGGGTTTTGGGTTTTGGGTTTAGGGTTTAAGGTTTAGCATTTAGAGTTTAGGGTTTAGTGTTTATGGTTTTGGGTTCAAGGTTTAGGGTTTATGGTTAGGGCTTAGGGTTTAGGGTTTGGGGTTTAGGGTTTAGGGTTAGGGTTTAGGGTTTAGGGTTTAGGTTTAGGGTTTAGGGTTTAGGGTTATAGTATTTTGGGGTTAGGGTTTAGGGATTAGGGTGTAGTGTTTAGGGTTTAGGGTTCTAGGGTTTAGGGTTTAATGTTTCGGTTTATGGTTTAGGGGTTGGGGCTAGCGTTTGGGTTAGGGTTTAGGGTTTAGCATTTAGGGTTTTTGGGGTTTAGGGTTTAGGGTTTAAGGTTTAGGGTTTAGGGTTTAGGGTTTCGTGTTAGGGTTAAGGTTTTAGCGTTTAGGGTTTAATGTTTAGGTTTTTAGGTTTTAGGGTTTATATTTTAGGGTTTAGGGTTTGAGGTTTAGGGTTTAGGGTTTAGGGTTTTAGGGATTAGAGTTAGGGTTTAGGGTTTGGGGTTTCAGGTTCAGGTTTAGGGTTTAGGTGCTTGGGTTTAGGGTTTAGGTTTTTAGGTTTTAGGATTTAGGTTTTAGGCTTTAGGGTTCGAGGTTTAGGGTTTAGGTTTTAGGGTTTATGGTTTAAGGTTTAGTGTTTAGTATTTTGGGTTCTGGGTTTAGGTTTTAGAGTTTTTGTTTTAGGCTTTATAGTTTAGGGTTTAGGTGTTTCGATTTTAGTGTTTAGGTTTTAGGGTTTGGGGATTAGGGTTTTTAAGGTCCATGTTCTAGGGTTTAAGGTTTAGGGTTTTCGGGTTTAGAGTTAGGGTTTTGGGTTTTAAGGTCTAGGTTCTAGGGTTTAGGGTTTTAAGGTTTATAGTTAAGGTTTAGGGTTTAGAGTTAGGGTTTAGGGTTTAGTGTTTTGGGTTCGGGTTTAGGGTTTAGGTGTTAGGGTTTAGGGTTTCGGTTTTTAGGGTTTAGTGTTTAGGGTTTAGGGTTTAGGGTTTAAGGTTTAGTGTTTAGGGTTTAGGGTTTAGGGTTTAGGTGTTTTTGTTTTAGGGTTTATTGTTTAGGGTTTGGGGTTTAGGACTTAGGGTTTAGGGTTTTTGATTTAAGGATTATGGTTTAGGGTTTAGGGTTTTATGGTTTAGGATTTAGGGTTTAGCGTTAGGGTTTAGTGTGTAGTGTTTAGGGTTTAGGGTTTAGGGTCTAGGGTTTAGGGTTTAGGGTTTTTAGTTTTGGTTTTAGGGTTAGGGTTTAGGGTTTTGGGTTTTGGGTTTTGGCTTCAGGGTTTTTGATTTAGGAATAGGGTTTAGGGTTTAGGGTTTTAGGCTTTAGAGTTTGGTGTTTTAGGGTTTAGTGTTTTTGGGTTTAGGGTTTTGGGTTTTGGGTTTTGGGTTAGGTTATAGGGTTTAGTGTTTAGGGGTTAGGTTTTACATTTTAGGGTTTAGGGTTTAGGTGTTGGTTTTAGTGTTTAGGTTTTTGGGTTTAGGATATAGGGTTTAGGTTTTAGGGTTTACGGTTTAGTGTTTAGTATTTAGGGTTTAGGGTTTATGGTTTACAATTTTAGGTTTAGGGTTTAACCTTTTGGGTTCACGGTTTAAGGCTTAGAGTTTTTGGTTTACAATTAAAGGTTTAGTGTTTAGGGTTATTGTGTTTAGGGTTTTGGGATTCGTGTTTAGGGTTTAGGGTTTGGGGTCAGGGTTTGGGGTTACAATTTAGGGTTTGGGGTTTAGGGTTTTCAGGGTTTAGAGTTTAGGGTTTAGGGGTTAGGTTTTAGGGTTTAGGGTTTGGGGTTAGGGTTTTGGGTTTAGGGTTTAGGGCTTAGGGTTTAGGGCTTAGGGCTTATTGCTTTGGATGTACGATTTAAGGTTTACGGTTTAGGGTCTAGAGTTAGCGTTTAATGTTTGGTATTTAGATTTTAAGGTTTAAGGTCTAGGGCCTAGGATTTAAGGTTTAGGGTTTACGCTTTAGGGTTTATAGTTAGGGTTTAGGGTTTAGGGTTTAGGGTTTGGGGTTTAGGTGTTTAGGTTCTTGGGTTTTTGTTTTAGGGTTTAGGGTTAAGGGTTTAGGGTTTAGCGTTTAGGATTTTGGATTTATGGTTTAGGGCTAGGGTTCTAGGGTTTATGGTTTAGTGTTTTAGGGTTCTGGGGTTTAGGGTTTAGGGTTTTAGATTTTAGGTTAGGGTTAGGTTTTAGTGTTAGGGTTTAGGGTTCAGGGTTTAGGGTTGGGGGGCCTCGGGTTCGGTTTTGTGTTTTTTAGGTTTAGGATTTAGGTTAAGGGTTTTTTTGGATTCGGGTTTTTGATTTAGGGTAGGGTTAGGGTGTTCAGGGTACGATTAGGGTTAAGGTTTCGGGTTTAGGTTTTAGGAGAGCTAGGGTTTGGGTGTAGGGTCCCCGGGTTATTTTTTAGTGTTAGGGATTAGGGTTTTGGGTTAGGGTTTAGGCTTACGGTTTTATGATTGTTGTTAGGGTTTGGGTTAGGGCTTAGTTTTTAGGGTTTCAGTTTATGGGTTAGTTTAGGGGGTTTAGCATCTAGGGTTAGGGGTTGGGGTCTGGGTTAGGGTTTTAGGGTTAGGTTAGGGTCTATTGGTTAGTGTTAGTACTAGGTTTTTTTTTTCTTCGGGGGTTAGGGTTTAGGAATTAGGGTTTAGGGTTTAAGGTTTAGGGTTTATAGTTGAGGGCATAGTGTTTAGGGTTTAGCGTTTAGAATTTGGGGTTTAGGGTTTAGGGCTTAGATTTTAGAGCCTAGGGTTTAGGGTTTAGGGTTTTTAGGGTCTAGGGTTTAGGGTTTTTGAGGTTTAGCGTTAAGGGATTGGGGTTTGGGGTTTAGGGTTTGGGGTTTTGGGTTTAGGGGTTTAGGGTTTGGGGTTTAGGGTTTTAGGGTTAGGGTTTTAGGGTTTAGGGTGTAGGGTTTTGGATTTAGGGTTTAAGGTTTAGGGGTTAGGGTTTAGGATTTAGGGTGTGGGATTAGGAGTTAGGTTTAGGGGTTGTTAGGGTCTAGGGTTTGAGTTAGGGTTTAGGGATTTAGGTTAGGGTTTATGGTTAGGGTTAGGGTTTTTTTGGGTTTGGGTTTAGGTGTTTGGTTTGCGTTAGGGTTAGGGGTTTTTTAGGGGGCCTTAGGGTTTAGGTTTAGGGGTTTAGGGTCGTCTTGGGGTGGCTTTGGGTTATTGTTTGATTTTTAGTGTTTAGGGTTTTAGGATTTCGGAATTAGGGTTTTTAAGTTGTAATAGGCTTTAGGGTTTAGGTTTTAGGGTCTAGGGTTTAGGGTTTAGGGTCTTAGGTTTATTGCTTAGTGTTTAGGGACTAGGGTTTAGGGTTTATGATTTAGGGTCTAGGGTTAGGGTTAGGGTTTAGGGTTTAGGGTCTTGGGGTCACGATTTACGAATTAGGGTTTAGGGTTTGGGTTTAGGTGTTTAGGTTTTATGGTTTTGGTTTTAGGGTTTTGGATTGAGGGTTTAGGGCTTAGGGTTTTGGGTTTGGGGTTTCTAGTTTTGGGTTTAGGGTTATTGGGTTTAGGGTTTCGGGGTTGGTGCTAGGGTTATGGGTTAGGGTTTAAAGTTTAGTGCTTAGGGTTTTTGGGGTCTAAGGTTTTGTGTTTAGGGTTTATGGTTTAGGGTTTAGGGTTTAGGGTTTAGGTTTTCGCGTTAGGGTTTAGGGTTTAGTGTTGAGGGTTTACTGTTTAGGGTTTAGGATTTAGGGTTTAGGGTTTATGGTTTTGTTTTTAGGGTTAGGGTTGAGGATTTAGGGTTTCGTGTTTTGGTTTTTGGGCTTTAGGTTTTAAGATTTAGGGTTTTTAAGGCCTAGGGTTTAGGGTTTTAGGGTTTGGGGTGTTAGGGTTTAGGGTTTTATGGTTTAGTTTTTAGAGTTTAGGGTTTGGGGTTTTAGGGTTTAGGGTTTAGGTTTTTAGTTTAGGGTTAAGTTTAGGGATAGTTTTGGATTTTAGGTTTTGGGGTTAGGATTTTAGGTTTAAGGGTTTTCTTGCGTTATGGTTTTGGTGTTAGGGTTTAGAATTAGGTTTAGGGTTTAGGGTAAGGGTTTAGGGTTAGTGTTTTCGGGTTAGGATTAGGTTAGGGGTTCTTAGTCTAGGGTTTTGGTTTAGGTGTTTAGTTCTTATATTAGGTTTAGTGTTTAGGTTTTGGGTTAGGGGATTAGGGTTTAGGCTATAGGTTTTGGATTAGCTGGTTTAAGGTTTAGGGGTTGATGGTATGTGAGTATAGGGTTTTAGGGTTTAGGGTTTATGATTTTTGGGTTTTAGGGTTTAAGTCTAGGATTTGGGGTTTATAGGTTTTTTAGGGTTATGGTCTAGGGCTGCTTAGGTTTAGGGTTTAGGCGTTTTATGGTTTAGGAGGGTGAGGGTTAGGTTTAAGGTTTTTTGGGTCTAGGGTTGTAGTGTTTAGGGTTGGGTTTAGGTTTGGGGTAAGGTTAGGCATTTAGTTGTGTGTTTAGTTTTAGGGTTTAGGGTTTAGGGTTAGGGTTTGTGTTTAGGATTAGGGTTTGAAAATTTAGGGTTTTGGGTTTTGGTTTTCGATAGGTTTAAGTATAGGGGCTCAGGGTTTAGCTTTTTGGTTTTTGTTTTTGGGTTTAGGTTTAGGCTTAGTGTTGGGGTTTAGGGGTTTTATTTTTTAGGAGTTATAGTTTTAGGGCTTAGTGTTTAGGGTTTAGGGTTTAGGGTTTAGGGTTTAGGGTTTAGGGTTTATTGTTATAGTTTTAGGGTTTATGGTTTGGGGTTTAGGGTTATAGTGTTTAGGGTTTCGGGTGTTGGGTTTGGGGTTTTGGGTTTAGGATTTCGTGTTTAGGGTTTAGGAGTTGGTGCTAGGTTTTTGGGTTAGGGTTTAGGGTTTAGCATTTAGGGTTTTTGGGGTCTAGGGTTTTGGGTTTAGGGTTTTGGGTTTAGGGTTTAAGGTTTAGGGTTTTGGGTTTAGGTGTTTAGGTTTTAGTGTTTAGGTTTTAGTGTTTCGTTTATAAGTTAGGGTTCTGTAGGGGTAGGGTTGGTGTTTAGGGCTAGGTTTTATTTAGGAGTCGTGGGTTTAGGGTTTATGATTTAGGTTTTGATTTAGGGTTTAGGGTTTAGGGTTTTAGGTTAGGGTTTGTGTTTAGTGTTTATGGTGAGGGTTAAGGTTTAGGGTTAGGTGTTAGGTTTAGTTGTTAAGTTCTTAGGGTTAGGGATTAGGCGTTTTAGGTTTAGGGTTCGATTTAGGGTTAGGGTTTAGTGTTTACGGTAGTGTTTGGTTGTTATTGGCATTATTAAGGGTGAGGG
This sequence comes from Malania oleifera, assembly GCF_029873635.1. Classification (NCBI taxonomy): domain Eukaryota; kingdom Viridiplantae; phylum Streptophyta; class Magnoliopsida; order Santalales; family Ximeniaceae; genus Malania; species Malania oleifera. The sequence continues at coordinate 1,035 of NW_026651950.1, read as the reverse complement.
TTTGCTTGGGTTTTAAAGTAGGGTATGGTTCGGGGCTTAGGGTTTAGGGTATGGGTTTGGGGTTAGCGTTGAGCGGTTTAGGGTTTAGCGTTGTGGGTTTAGGGCTATAGTGTAGGGTTTGGGGTTAGGATTAGGGGTAGGTTTTGGTGTGTTGATTTTAGGGGTTCGGGTTTTGGGTTTAGGGTTTAGGGTTGTGCGTTTAGGGTTTGGGGTTTCAGATTTAGCGTTTTGGGTTTAGGGTTTAGGGTTTTGGGTTTACGGTTTAAGGTTTAGGCTTTAGGGTTTTGGGGTTTAGGATTTTGGGTTTATGGTTTAGGGTTTATTGTTTAGGGCGTAGGGCTTAGGGTTTAGGGTTTTAGGGTATAGGGTTTAGGGTTTAGGGTTTAGGAATTCGTGTTTTGGGTTTTGGAGTTGGTGCTAGGGTTTTGGGTTAGGGTTCAGCGCTTAGGGTTTTTGGGGTCTAGGGTTTAGTGTTTAGGGTTTATGGTTTAGGGTTTAGGATTTAGTGTTTAGGGTTTTTGGGGTCTAGGGTTTAGGGTTTTGGGTTTATGGTTTAGGGTTTACGGTTTCGGGTTAAGGTTTTGGCTTTATTTTTTAGGGTTTAGGGTTTATGGTTTTGGTGTTTAGGTTTTAGGGTTTTGGTTTTAGGGTATAGGGTTTAGGTTTTAGGGTTTTGGGTTTTGGGGTTTAGGATTTAGGCTTTAGGGTTTTAAAAGTCTAGGGTTTAGGGTTTTGGGTTTTGGGTGTTAGGGTTTAGAGTTAGGGTTTAGGGTTTAGTGTTTAGGGTTTAGGGTTTAGGGTTAGATGTCTAGGTTTTAAGGTTTTGGGTTTAGGGTTTAGGGTTTTAGGGTTTCGAGTTTAGTGTTTTTGGGTTTAGGGTTTAGGGTTAGGGTTTAGGGTTTAGTGTTTAGGGTTTTGGGTTTAAGATTTAGGGTTTAGGATTTAGTGATTGAGGTTTAGGATTAGGGTTTAGTGTTTAGGTTTTAGTGTTTAGTTTTTAGGGTTTAGGGATTAGGGTTTAGTGTTTTTGTTGGA